>NC_079194.1:304715106-304717004 GCF_029499605.1 Hyla sarda | reverse complement strand
GACCCAGGAGGACCCCACTATGGATGAGACCCAGGAGGACCCCACTATGGAGGAGACCCAGGAGGACCCCACTATGGAGGAGACCCAGGAGGACCCCACTATGAAGGAGACCCAGGAGGACCCCACTATGGAGGAGACCCAGGAAGACCCCACTATGGAGGAGACCCAGGAGGACCCCACTATGGAGGAGACCCAGGAGGACCCCACTATGGAGGAGACCCAGGAGGACCCCACTATGGAGGAGACCCAGGAGGACCCCCACTATGGAGGAGACCCGGGAGGACCCCACTGTGGAGGAGACCCAGGAGGACCCCACTATGGAGGAGACCCGGGAGGACCCCACCGTGGAGGAGACCCAGGAGGACCCCACTATGGAGGAGACCCAGGAGGACCCCACCGTGGAGGAGACCCAGGAGGACCCCACTATGGAGGAGACCCAGGAGGACCCCACTGCTGACACAGAGTTATAAAAAACCAAGACTACATTTTACCAACATGAACTTGAGTAACCAAAATCCTTCTGGGAAAACATCTTGTGGACAGATGAGACCAAGATAGAGCTTTTTGGTAAAGCAAATCATTCTACTGTTTACCGAAAACGGAATGAGGCCTACAAAGAAAAGAGCACAGTACCTACAGTGACATATGGGGGAGGTCAGTGATGTTTTGGGTTGTTTTGGTGCCTCTGGCACTGGGGGCCTTGAATGTGTACAAGACATCATGAAATCTGAGGATTACCAATGGATTTTGGGTCGCACTGTACAGCCCAGTGTCAGAAAGCTGGGTTTGTGTCCGAGATCTTGGGTCTTCCAGCAGGACAATGACCCCAAACATACGTCATAAAACCCCCAGAAATGGATGACAACAAAGCGCTGGAGAGTTCTGAAGTGTCAGCAATGAGTCCAGATCTAAATCCCATTGATCACCTGGGGAGAGATCTTATAATTACTGTTGGGAAAAGGCGCCGTCCAATAAGAGAAAAAAAACAACAGAGCGCTTCTGTGTGCGATCTTCCAGACCAAATGAGATAATGTGGGTGAGTGAGGAACGCACTCACCTGGTCAGGTTGTGCATATTCCAGGCACAACGCTGATGTGGGCTTAATGTGACAACTGCTGCGGCTTCCCACGCTGGATCCACCGGCGTGTAAGAGACAGTGAAGGAGGAGGAAATCGGAAGCTGAGATCGCGCTGTTGCAGAGAAGATTCAAGGATACTGGTAGAAGTCTTAATTTCTTTTATTCTATTCACACTTCAATAAGAGAGACCTGGAGCAGTTTGTAAGGGAAGAGTGGTCCAACATTCCGGCTGAGAGGTGTAAGAAGCTTATTGATGGTTATAGGAAGAGTGGTCCAACATTCCGGCGGAAAGGTGTAAGAAGCTTATTGATGGTTATAGGAAGAGCGCTCCAACATTCCGGCTGAGAGGTGTAAGAAGCTTATTGATGGTTATAGGAAGAGTGGTCCAACATTCCGGCTGAGAGGTGTAAGAAGCTTATTGATGGTTATAGGAAGAGTGGTCCAACATTCCGGCTGAGAGGTGTAAGAAGCTTATTGATGGTTATAGGAAGAGTGGTCCAACATTCCGGCTGAGAGGTGTAAGAAGCTTATTGATGGTTATAGGAAGAGTGGTCCAACATTCCGGCTGAGAGGTGTAAGAAGCTTATTGATGGTTATAGGAAGAGTGCTCTAACATTCCGGCTGAGAGGTGTAAGAAGCTTATTGATGGTTACAGGAAGACACTGATTTCACTTATTTTTCCCAAAGGGTGTGCAACCAAATATTAAGGTAAGGGGGCTAATAATTTTGTCCAGTCCATTTTTGGAGTTTGGTGACATTGGGGGAGATTTATCAAAACCTGTGCAGAGGAAAACTTGCCCAGTTGCCCATAGCAACCTAT
>NC_079194.1:304550106-304712606 GCF_029499605.1 Hyla sarda | reverse complement strand
TATATATATATATATATATATATATACAGAGGAGAGGAGATCTATATATATATATATACAGAGGAGAGGAGATCTATATATATATATATATACAGAGGAGAGGAGATCTATATATATATATACACACAAAGGGAATAAACGTGTATAGCAAAACCTGTGTTACTGCAATATATATATACAGAGGAGAGGAGATCTATATATATATATATATACAGAGGAGAGGAGATCTATATATATATATACACAAAGGGAATAAACATGTGTATAGCAAAACCTGTGTTACTGCAATCCTTTCCTGTGAGAAATACTTCATTTTCTTGAAAAATTTCAGGGGGGACAACATTTACGGCCGTGACTGTATAAATACAAAAGCCCCAATTTGATGTCAATAAAAAGTACGACTCGTCCCATTGAAAAATCTATACATGTATGGCTATTTTAAATAGTAAAAACATAAACAAAAAAAATTACATCACTTAGCCATAATAACCACTCAGGGTGCGTAAAATTTGCCACACATTGTTTTTTGGAGGCCGATTTGAACCCCCTCGTGAAGTCTTGCCACACCCCCTCCATTCATGTCTAAGGGAGGGGGCGTGACAGCCGTCACATCCTCTCCCATAGGCATGAATGAAGGGGCGTGGTGTTACGTCATGAGGGGGCGTGGCCATGACATCACGTCTTGGAGGCAGCGCCCGGCACAGAATACCAGGGGCTGCACCGAGATCGCAGGAGTCCCAGCTGCGGGACCCCTGCGATTATACATCTTATCCCCTGTCCTTTTGGATAGGGGATATGATGCATAAGGTTGAAATGCCCCCTTAAAGGGGTACTCCAGTGGAAACCTTTTTTTTTTGTTTGTTTTTTTATCAACTGGTGCCAGAAAGTTAAACAGATTTATAAATTACTTCTATTAAAAAATCTTAATCCTTCCAGTACCTATTAGCTGCTGAATACTACAAAGGAAATTCTTTTCTTTTTGAAACACAGAGCTCTCTGCTGACCTCACGAGCACAGTGCTCTCTGCTGACACCTCTGTCCATTTTAGGAACTGTTCAAAGCAGCATTTGTTTTATATGGGGATTTTCTCCTACTCTGGACAGTTCCTAAAATGGACAGAGATGTCAGCAGAGAGCACTGTGGTCATGATGTCAGCAGAGAGCTCTGTGTTCCAAAAAGAAAAGAATTTCCTCTGTAGTATTCAGCAGCTAATAAGTACTGGAAGGATTAAGATTTTTTTTTTAATAGAAGTAATTTACAAATCTGTTTAACTTTCTGGCACTAGTTGATTAAAAAAAAAAAAGTTTTCCTTCGGAGTACCCCTTTAAGGCCCTATTCACACCAATTCCGCTTCCGCTTTTGAGGTTTTTGTGCTTAATTGGTGCGGAATCCAAGCGGAAATTCTGCAGAAGTGTGAATGGGACTATGAACTCCCATAGAAGTGTATTGGGCTTTCATTTGAGGTGGAATTCCACTTAGGAAATTCTGCCGTGTGAATAGGGCCTTTCCTGTTTTGTTGGGTTGCGTGCCAGAATTTGGCGCATTGGGCCACAAATTGTGTCTGAGCTAGAATTTGTGACCAGAAAATAAAAAAAAATAAAAAAAAAAAAAACAACCAACTCTCCATTATAGTTTACCCCTTAAGGACACAGGAAATTTTATTTTTGCATTTTAGTTTTTTCCTCCTCGCCTTAAAAAAAAATCACAACAATTTTATATTTCCATCCACGGACCCATATAAGGGCTTATGTTTTTTTCATGACTAATTGTACTTTGTAATGACTCGTGTTATTTTACCATGAAATGTACGGCGCAACCCAAAAAAATATTATTGAAAAATGAAAATATTAATGAAAAATTTAATTGAAAAGAAAACAGAAATTTTGCAAATTTTGGAAGGTTTCGTTTTCACGCCATATACTTTACAGTAAAAATGAAATTTTTTTTTTATTCTGTGGGTTGATAAGATAAAAATTATACCCAAGGTTACATACTTTTCTATTATTGTACTGCTTTAAAAAAAAAAAAAAAATAATTTAAATTGCCCTATTTTGAACACCTATAGCTTTCTCATTTTTTTGTATACGTGGCTGTATGAGTGCATATTTTTTTGCGCCGTGATCTCTAGTTTTTATCGATACCACTTTTGCGTGTATATGAATTTTAATAGTTTTTTATAAAATGTTTCTGGAATATGATGTTACAAAAAAAGCAGCAATTTTGAACAGTTTTTCTTTTCACGTTTACGCCGTTCACCGTATGGCATCACTAACATTATATTTTGATAGTTCAGACATTTACGCACGCGGCGGTACCGAATATGTATAAAATATGAATAATTTTTTACGCTTTTTGGGGTAAAATGGGAAAAAGAGGAATTCTTTATTGGGGGAGGGGATTTTTCACATTTTTTTTTTTTTACTTTTTTAACAATTTTTTTTTTACACTTTTTATGTTCCCACTGGGGACTATTTTTTGCAATCTTTAGATATCGTAGAATCTTTTGCGTAGGCATAGCATTGATCAATGTTATCAACAATGTATTTCTCTGGTCTGCTGAAAAGCAGACCAGGGAAGCAGACGCCGGGAGGATGGATTCAGGTGAGGGGACCTTCGTCCGCCATCTTGGATGATCGGATACCCGCAGCAGTGCTGCAGGCGATCCGATCATCCATTCAAAGTGCTGCATTGCCACAGATACTGTGACAGCTGCCGGGACATGCCGTGCACTGTTCCGGTGTTTGCGTCATGTATAGGACGTACATGTACGTCCTGGTGTGTTAAGTACCAGAACACCAGGACATACATTTGCGTCCTATGTCGTTAAAGGGGTACTCCGTCCCTAGACATCTATCCCCTATCTAAAGGATACGGGATAAAATGTCTGATCGTGGGGGTGCTGCAGCTGGGACCCCCGCAATCTCTGTGCAGCACCCAGCGTTCGTTTAGAATGCTGGGTGCTGGTAGCAGGAGTTGTGACGTTACGACCACGCCCCTCGTGATGTCACACCACGCCCCCTCAATGCAAGTATATGGGAGGGGGCGTGGTGGTCGCCACACCCCCTCCCATAGACTTGCATTGAGGGGGCGTGGTGACGTCACCAGGGGCATGGTCGGGACATCCCAACCCCCCCTCCCACTCCAAGCATTCAGAACAAAATGTCCCGAACGATGGCGCAGTGGAGTACCCCTTTAAGGGGTTAAAGGGGCGTGTCCCCAACAAAAATAAATACATAAATCCCAACATATTTATTAATGTTTTCACAGAAAATGTGGTGGATTTGAGCTCTGGAAAACCCGACAGCCCAGAGCAGGTGTAGAAAAAGCTAAATGTAAGGAAAAGTGCAGGGACACCTCCACTCCACTCTTATGCTTTTCCACATAAAGGTGCGTAATTCCAGCCAAATGAAGCGGACGCGGAATTACGCATCTTTCTGCATATATGCGGAATTTCGGCAGAATTCATGCGGAAATTCAGCATTAATTCTCCATGCACGGAAATAGGTGCTTTTCATTCATTGCTATTGTTAACTTTGGTGCGGAATCTGCACAAATTCTGTGTGAACTCCGCACGAAATTCGCATCACTTCCCCATTTGCTGAGAAAAAATCGGCCCATTTACTCCAATTCCGGAAAGACCATTGCGGAGATTCTGTCAAGTCTACCGCATCATGGAGAAGACTTCATGATCATAGTGTATATAGATCCTGCCGAAAATGAGATCATCGCTGCGCCGCACTATTATAACCTCAGGTCACTTTGTAATTGGATGCTGTAGATTTGATCATGTAAATTTGATGCTGTGATGTTGCGGATTTAATGCTGAGATGCTGTAGATTTGATGCTGCAGATATGATACTGTGATGCTGCAGATTTGAAGCTATGATGCTATAGATTTTATCCTGCGGATGTGATGGAGAGTTGATTTTGCAGCGATGCTGCAGATGTGATGCAGGGATACTGATGATTTGAAGCTACAATGCAGTAGATTTTATTCTGCGATGCTGCGGATTTCATGCTGCAGTGTAGCTGATTTGATGATGTGATGCTGTTGATTTAAGACTGCAAAGCTGCAGATTTAAGACTGAAATGCTGCAGATTTTATGCGCAGATTTGATTCTAAAATGCTGCAGATTTGATGCTGCAGATTTGATTCTGAAATGCTGCATATTTGATGCTGCATATTTGATTCTGGAATGCTGCAGATTTGATGCTGCGGATTTGATGCTGTAGATTTGATGCTGTAGATCTGATGCTGTAGATTTGATGCTGCATATTTGATGCTGTAGATTTGATGCTGTAGATTTGATGCTGTAGATTTGATGCTGTAGATCTGATGCTGTAGATCTGATGCTGTAGCTTTGATACTGTAGATCTGATGCTGTAGATTTGATGCTGTAGATCTGATGCTGTAGATTTGATGCTGTAGATTTGATGCTATAGATCTGATGCTGTAGATTTGATGCTGTAGATTTGATGCTGTAGATCTGATGCTGTAGATTTGATGCTGTAGATTTGATGCTGTAGATCTGATTCTGTAGATCTGATGCTGTAGATCTGATGCTGTAGATTTGATGCTGTAGATCTGATGCTGTAGATCTGATGCTGTAGATCTGATGCTGTAGATCTGATGCTGTAGATTTGATGCTGTAGATTTGATGCTGTAGATTTGATGCTGTAGATTTGATGCTGTAGATCTGATGCTGTAGATTTGATGCTGTAGATTTGATGCTGTAGATTTGATGCTGTAGATTTGATGCTGTAGATCTGATGCTGTAGATTTGATGCTGTAGATCTGATGCTGTAGATCTGATGTTATAGATCTGATGCTGTAGATTTGATGCTGTAGATTTGATGATGTAGATCTGATGCTGTAGATCTGATGCTGTAGATCTGATGCTGTAGATCTGATGCTGTAGATCTGATGCTGTAGATCTGATGCTGTAGATTTGATGCTGTAGATTTGATGCTGTAGATCTGATGCTGTAGATTTGATGCTGTAGATTTGATGCTGTAGATCTGATGCTGTAGATCTGATGATTTAGATTTGATGATGTAGATTTGATGCTGTAGATTTGATGTTATAGATCTGATGCTGTAGATTTGATGCTGTAGATTTGATGCTGTAGATTTGATGCTGTAGATTTGATGCTGTAGATTTGATGCTGTAGATTTGATGCTGTAGATCTGATGCTGTAGATTTGATGCTGTAGATCTGATGCTGTAGATTTGATGCTGTAGATTTGATGCTGTAGATTTGATGCTGTAGATTTGATGCTGTAGATTTGATGCTGTAGATTTACTGTTCTGCTCAACTATATACACTGATTTTACAGCACCAAATCCTCCGCGTGTATGGTGCACGTCAATGTTCCTTCCCCCGCACTATTATACATGTCCAATGTGTCAAAAGTTTCTGACATCTGAAAATCATGTTGAAGAATTTAAGGGGAAAACTCGATAGAAATTTATTATGTAAAAAAAAAAAAAATAATAGAATCTCATATTAGTGATCAAGGTAGGAAAATCCCTCCGTATTGGCTCAGTGTTTTTCTCATTCAGAACAGGGCGCAGCGCAAGAACATTGCGCCGATATTGTCTTCTGTCCTTATTGTCACATCGTAGCCTGAAGATACATTGTTTCCACACTTCCCTATTGCTCTTGTAATCTCTTCTATTTCTATATGTCTATTATTATTTACATAGTGAGGGCTGCACACGCCCTGTAAGCTTCACTTTATTATTCTGCGCTCAGGAAAACATGTGCGCGACGTTATCTCACGGGACAGACGGAAAAACGTTTCATGTTTATCGAGCAACAGGACTGAGTTAAAGGGGACCTGTTGTTAAAGTGTTGTAACAGCTGGAGGTCCACAGTTTGGAGACCTCTGTCACTGTCCACATTATAAGTCACACTACTATTGAGAGCTTCCTCATTGTTGTGACGATGATGTCATCCACTTTCTTCTGCTGATGTCACTTACTCCGCTCTAAGAGCCAGAGGCCAATAACTCACATTCTCATCTACCTGTGTGGTTTTCTGATTCAGCCACTCAGGATTCATTTCTATTTTTGATCACAATATTTGTTGTTCCTAGATACAAACAAAGAGGTGGGGGTGGGTGACGACAGCAGGAGACAGGTGAGATGTATGGAGGGGATAGGTGAGATATATAGAGGGGACAGGTGAGATATATGGAGGGGACAGGTGAGATGTATGGAGGGGATAGGTGAGATATATAGAGGGGACAGGTGAGATATATGGAGGGGACAGGTGAGGTGTATGGAGGGGACAGGTGAGGTGTATGGAGGGAACAGGTGAGATATATGGAGGGGACAGGTGAGATATATGGAGGGGATAGGTTAGATATATGGAGGGGACAGGTGTGATATATGGAGGAGGCAGGTGAGGCGTATGGAGAGGACAGGTGAGATGTATGGAGGAGACAGGTGAGATGTATGGAGGAGACAGGTGAGATGTATAAAGGGGACAGGGGAGATGTATGGAGGGGACAGGTGAGATGTATGGAGGAGACAGGTGAGATGTATGGAGGAGACAGGTGAGATGTATGGAGGAGACAGGTGAGATGTATAAAGGGGACAGGGGAGATGTATGGAGGGGACAGGTGAGATGTATGGAGGGGACAGGTGAGATGTATGGAGGAGACAGGTGAGATGTATGGAGGAGACAGGTGAGATGTATGGAGGGGACAGGTGAGATGTATGGAGGAGACAGGTGAGATGTATAAAGGGGACAGGTGAGATGTATGGAGAAGACAGGTGAGATGTATGGAGGGGACATGTGAGATGTGTGGAGGGGACAGGTGAGAAGTATGGAGGGGACAGGTGAGATGTATGGAAGACAGGTGAGGTGTATGGAGGAGGCAGGTGAGATGTATGGAGGGGAAAGGTGAGGTGTATGGAGGAGACAGGTGAGATGTATGGAGGAGACAGCTGAGATGTATGGAGGAGACAGGTGAGATGTATGGAGGAGACAGGTGAGATGTATGGAGGGGACAGCTGAGATGTATGGAGGAGACAGGTGAGATGTATGGAGGAGACAGGTGAGATGTAGGGTGGAGACAGGTGAGATGTATGGAGGAGACAGGTGAGATGTATGGAGGGGACAGGTGAGATGTATGGAGGAGACAGGTGAGATGTATGGAGGAGACAGGTGAGATGTATGGAGGGGACAGGTGAGATGTATGGAGGAGACAGGTGAGATGTATAAAGGGGACAGGTGAGATGTATGGAGAAGACAGGTGAGATGTATGGAGGGGACATGTGAGATGTGTGGAGGGGACAGGTGAGATGTATGGAGGAGACAGGTGAGATGTATGGAGGAGACAGGTGAGATGTATGGAGGGGACAGGTGAGATGTATGGAGGAGACAGGTGAGATGTATAAAGGGGACAGGTGAGATGTATGGAGAAGACAGGTGAGATGTATGGAGGGGACATGTGAGATGTGTGGAGGGGACAGGTGAGAAGTATGGAGGGGACAGGTGAGATGTATGGAAGACAGGTGAGGTGTATGGAGGAGGCAGGTGAGATGTATGGAGGGGAAAGGTGAGGTGTATGGAGGAGACAGATGAGATGTATGGAGGAGACAGCTGAGATGTATGGAGGAGACAGGTGAGATGTATGGAGGAGACAGGTGAGATGTATGGAGGGGACAGCTGAGATGTATGGAGGAGACAGGTGAGATGTATGGAGGAGACAGGTGAGATGTATGGAGGGGACAGGTGAGATGTGTGGAGGGGGACAGGTGAGATGTATGGAGGAGACAAGTGAGATGTATGGAGGAGACAGGTGAGATGTATGTAGGAGACAAGTGAGATGTACTGAGGAGGCAGGTGAGATGTATTGAAGAGACAGGTGATATGTATGGAGGGGACAGGTGAGATGTATGGAGAAGACAGGTGAGATGTATTGAAGAGACAGGTGAGATGTATGGAGGGGATAGGTGAGATGTGTGGAGGGGACAGGTGAGATGTATGGAGGAGACAGGTGAGATATATTGAGGAGACCGTTGAGATGTATGGAGGAGGAAGGTGAGGTGTATGGAGGGGACAGGTGAGACGTATGGAGGGGACAGGTGAGATGTATGGAAGGGACAGGTGAGATGTATGGAAGAGACAGGTGAGGTGTATGGAGGAGACAGGTGAGGTGTATGGAGGAGACAGGTGAGATGTATGGAGGAGACAGGTGAGATGTATGGAGGAGACAGGTGAGAAGTATGGAGGGGACAGGTGAGATGTATGGAGGAGGCAGGTGAGATGTATGGAAGGAGACAAGTGAGATGTATGGAGGAGACAGGTGGGATGTATGGAGGAGACAGGTGAGATGTATGGAGGAGACAGGTGAGAAGTATGGAGGGGACAGGTGAGATGTATGGAGGAGACAGGTGAGATGTATGGAAGGAGACAAGTGAGATGTATGGAGGAGACAGGTGAGATGTATGGAGGAGACAGGTGAGAAGTATGGAGGGACAGGTGAGATGTATGGAGGAGGCAGGTGAGATGTATGGAGGGGAAAGGTGAGAAGTATGGAGGAGACAGGTGAGATGTATGGAGGAGACAGGTGAGATGTATGGAGGAAGACAGGTGAGATGTATGGAGGAGACAGGTGAGATGCATGGAGGAGACAGGGGAGATGTATGGAGGAAGCAGGTGAGAAGTATGGAGGAGACAGGTGAGATGTATAAAGGGGACAGGTGAGATGTATGGAGGAGACAGGGGAGGTGTATGGAGGAGGCAGGTGAGATGTATGGAGGGGACAGGTGAGATGTATGGAGGGGACAGGTGAGATGTATGGAGAAGACAGGTGAGATATATGGAGGGGGCAGGGGAGATGTATGGTGGAGACAGGTGAGATGTATGGAGGAGACAGGTGAGATGTATGGAGGAGACAGGTGAGATGTATGGTGGAGACAGGTGAGGTGTATAGTGGAGACAGGTGAGATGTATGGAGGAGACAGGTGAGATGCATGGAGGAGACAGGTGAGATGTATAAAGGGGACAGGTGAGATGTATGAAGGAGACAAGTGAGATGTATGGAGAAGACAGGTGAGATGTATGGTGGAGACAGGTGAGATGTATGGAAGGAGACAAGTGAGATGTATGGAGGAGACAGGGGAGATGTATGGTGGAGACAGGTGAGATGTATGGTGGAGACAGGTGAGGTGTATGGAGGAGACAGATGAGATGTATGGAGGAGACAGGGGAGATGTATGGAGGGGACAGGTGAGATGCATGGAGGAGACAGGTGAGATGTATAAAGGGGACAGGTGAGATGTATGGAGAAGACAGGTGAGATGTATGGAAGGAGACAAGTGAGATGTATGGAGAAGACAGGTGAGATGTATGGTGGAGACAGGTGAGATGTATGGAAGGAGACAAGTGAGATGTATGGAGAAGACAGGTGAGATGTATGGTGGAGACAGGTGAGATGTATGGAGGAGACAGGTGAGATGTATGGAGGAGACAGGGGAGATGTATGGAGGAGACAGGTGAGATGTATGGAGGGGACAGGTGAGATGTATGGAGGGGACAGGTGAGGTGTATGGAGGGGACAGGTGAGGTGTATGGAGGGGACAGGTGAGGTGTATGGAGGAGACAGGTGAGGTGTATGGAGGAGACAGGTGAGGTGTATGGAGGAGACAGGTGAGGTGTATGGAGGAGACAGGTGAGGTGTATGGAGGAGACAGGGGAGATGTATGGAGGAGACAGGGGAGATGTATGGAGGAGACAGGGGAGATGTATGGAGGAGACAGGTGAGATGTATGGAGGAGACAGGTGAGATGTATGGAGGAGACAGGTGAGGTGTATGGAGGAGACAGGTGAGGTGTATGGAGGAGACAGGTGAGGTGTATGGAGGGGACAGGTGAGAAGTATGGAGGGGACAGGTGAGGTGTATGGAGGAGACAGGTGAGATGTATGGAGGAGACAGGTGAGATGTATGGAGGAGACAGGTGAGGTGTATGGAGGAGACAGGTGAGATGTATGGAGGAGACGGGAGATGTATGGAGGAGACAGGTGAGGTGTATGGAGGAGACAGGTGAGGTGTATGGAGGAGACAGGTGAGGTGTATGGAGGAGACAGGTGAGGTGTATGGAGGAGACAGGTGAGGTGTATGGAGGAGACAGGTGAGGTGTATGGAGGAGACAGGTGAGGTGTATGGAGGAGACAGGTGAGATGTATGGTGGAGACAGGTGAGAAGTATGGAGGGGACAGGTGAGGTGTATGGAGGAGACAGGTGAGGTGTATGGAGGAGACAGGTGAGGTGTATGGTGGAGACAGGTGAGAAGTATGGAGGGGACAGGTGAGGTGTATGGAGGGGACAGGTGAGGTGTATGGAGGAGACAGGTGAGATGTATGGAGGAGACAGGTGAGATGTATGGAGGGGACAGGTGAGATATAGGGGGTCTGCCTGTATATAGAAGCTGTATCATTGTTGTAGTCTTGATGCTCCTGCAGGGTGGGGAGCAGCTGGTGATTCAGCAGGGGATGTCCTTCTTCTTCTCCTCCTCCTTCTTCTCCACCTCCTCCTCCTCCTCGGTCACCTGCTCCAGGTGTCTGTGCGGGACGTGATAGACGTGACGGACGCGGTTCCCGGGCTGTGACAGTGACCGGAGCCTTATATGGAGCAGTCGCTGCTGATGACTGATCCCGGGATGAGTCGCGGGTGCGGTATTTCCTGTTTACCGCATCTTAATGAATGAACCTTTGAGACTAATTATCGGGAGAAAGAGAAAACGCCAAATAAGGCGCAAAGAGGGAGAAGGCGCAACACACCTGAGTACCTGCAGAATGAGCTGTCACCCCTGCCAAACCGCAACCTCAGGAGTGCTGCATGTGAACAACACCCGACTACAATGTGTGCTGTATACACCCCGACTACAATGTGTGCTGTATACATCCCGACTGCAATGTGTGCTGTATACACCCCGACTACAATGTGTGCTGTATACACCCCGACTACAATGTGTGCTGTATACACCCCGACTACAATGTGTGCTGTATACACCCCGACTACAATGTGTGCTGTATACACCCCGACTGCAATGTGTGCTGTATACATCCCGACTGCAATGTGTTCTGTATACATCCCGACTGCAATGTGTGCTGTATACACCCCGACTGCAATGTGTTCTGTATACATCCCGACTGCAATGTGTGCTGTATACACCCCGACTGCAATGTGTGCTGTATACACCCCGACTGCAATGTGTGCTGTATACACCCCGACTACAATGTGTGCTGTATACACCCCGACTGCAATGTGTTCTGTATACATCCCGACTGCAATGTGTGCTGTATACACCCCGACTGCAATGTGTGCTGTATACACCCCGACTGCAATGTGTGCTGTATACACCCCGACTACAATGAGTGCTGTATACACCCCGACTGCAATGTGTGCTGTATACACCCCGACTACAATGTGTGCTGTATACACCCCGACTGCAATGAGTGCTGTATACACCCCGACTGCAATGTGTGCTGTATACACCCCGACTGCAATGTGTGCTGTATACACCCCGACTGCAATGTGTGCTGTATACACCCCGACTGCAATGAGTGCTGTATACACCCCGACTGCAATGTGTGCTGTATACACCCCGACTGCAATGTGTGCTGTATACACCCCGACTGCAATGAGTGCTGTATACACCCCGACTGCAATGTGTGCTGTATACACTCCCGACTGCAATGTGTGCTGTATACACCCCGGACTGCAATGTGTGCTGTATACATCCCGACTGCAATGTGTTCTGTATACATCCCGACTACAATGTGTGCTGTATACACCCCGACTGCAATGTGTGCTGTATACACCCCGACTGCAATGTGTGCTGTATACACCCCGACTGCAATGTGTGCTGTATACACCCCCGACTGAAATGTGTGCTGTATACACCCCGACTGCAATGTGTGCTGTATACACCCCCGACTGCAATGTGTGCTGTATACACCCCCGACTGCAATGTGTGCTGTATACACCCCCGACTGCAATGTGTTCTGTATACACCACGACTGCAATGTGTTCTGTGTACACCCCGACTGCAATGTGTGCTGTATACACCCCGACTGCAATGTGTGCTGTATACACCCCCGACTGCATTAAGTTTTGTGTACAGCCCCGACTGCAGTTTGTGCTGCACCCCAGAATTACCCTCAGATATTCCACATGTAGAAATAACCCCCCTGACTGCTTTTTATATGCTGCACCCCAATATTAAAGTGTTCTGCACCCTAGCCTGAACCTGTCGTTTGCTGCACATACAAGTACCCCTGTTTGCAAATATATGCTGCACCCCAATAGACATGTGTTCTGCACCTCAACCTCACAGTTAGGTGGGCTGCATGTAGACATGCCCCCCACCCATAAATTACTTTTTGCACAGCACAGTCTGCCACAGAGATAACATCTGCACCCTCCACATTACCCCTTTATACTGCTGAACCCCACAATAGAGAGGTGCACTGCCCCCCACAATAGAGTTGCACTGTACCCCACAATATAGATGTGCACTGCCCCCCACAATAGAGCTGCACTGTACCCCACAATATAGATGTGCACTGTACCCCACAATATTGATGTGTACTGTACCCCACAATATAGATGTTTATTGTACCCCTCAATATAGATGTGCACTGTACCCCACAATATGGATGAGCATTGTACCCCACAATATAGATGTGCACTGTACCCCACAATATGGATGTGCATTGTACCCCACAATATAGATGTACACTGTACCCCACAATATAGATGTGCATTGTACCCTAGAATACAGATGTGCACTGTACCCGACAATATAGATGTGCATTGTACCCCACAATATGGATGAGCATTGTACCCCATAATATAGATGTGCACTGTACCCCACAATATGGATGAGCATTGTACCCCACAATATAGATGAGCATTGTACCCCACAATATAGATGAGCATTGTACCCCACAATATAGATGAGCATTGTACCCCACAATATAGATGAGCATTGTACCCCACAATATAGATGTGCACTGTACCCCACAATATGGATGAGCATTGCACCCCACAATATAGATGTATACTGTACCCCACAATATAGATGTGCACTGTACCCCATAATAAGGATGAGCATTGAACCCCACAATATAGATGAGCATTGTACCCCACAATATAGATGTGCACTGTACCCAACAATATGGATGAGCATTGTACACCACAATATAGATGTGCATTGTACCCCACAATATAGATGTGCACTGTACCCCACAATATGGATGGGCTTTGTACCCCACAATATAGATGTGCACTGTATCCCACAATATGGATGTGCATTGTACCCCACAATATAGATGTATACTGTACCCCACAATATAGATGTGCATTGTACCCTAGAATACAGATGTGCATTGTACCCTACAATAGACATATATACTGTACCCCACAATATAGATGTGCACTGTACCCCACAATATAGATGTGCACTGTACCCCACAATAGACATATATACTGTACCCCACAAAAGACATATACTGTACCCTTCAATAGACATATATACTGTACCCCACAATAGACATATATACTGTACCCCACAATAGACATATATACTGTACCCCACAATAGACATATATACTGTACCCCACAATAGACATATATACTGTACCCCACACTAGAGATGTGCACTACATGTGCAATCCTTATATTCAGATATGCTGCACATGAGCTGCCCCCGATCTGCTGTAGGTGTTTCCCCTCCCTATACTCTGTGATTCCTTTGCCACCAATATACAGGGCACCACACGGGGGGAGCTGCAGGCTAAGTTGTATGAGGCATGGTGCCCCCACCCACATAGCTCCTCTAGTCATGTGAGCTGATAATTCACAGCAATTACAGCTGGCACTGATCCAGTGATGCCCAACCTGCAGCATTACCTGTGTTCCCACAGCCACCCAACCCTGACTACTCCAGAAGCTGCAGGGGGCAGGGATCCTGTGTGGTAGAGAACATAACATACAAGGAGCAGCCCAGTGCCCCTGCAGTACCGCCGGACTCTCCAGGGGGCGCCTGGGCAGTGACCTGCAGGTATGATCGCTATGCAGGGGTGTGGTCAGATGGCAGCCTCATCTTGTGCAGCTAATGCCCCCCATGCCCATTGTGCGCCACACCGGGTGCCACCTTGCAGAATACAGACTATATTGGGGTGTATAAGACCTGAAGACGTCATAGAGGTAATGAGTAATGTAAAAATGTACCCAAAGGAACATTTAAATTAGGGAAATGGTTGACCCCTAGATAAATACATCCCCCATAGGGGGCGCTGTCCCTGTACTGGGAGAGAACGAAATGCTACAATGTATTAGTGCCGCTAAAGATCGCAGAATCGGTCAGATTGTTACTGATCGTTGTCATGAAATCATAACCGGCAGCGACCATTCCCAGCGATCAGCCCCGCCCCTGCGGACAGCACCCAACCCCAGCGGGGAAGAGAGGCAGCAAGGGAAAGAAAGGGGAACACAGGGGGATTGGGAAGAAACCTAATAAGAGGGGATAACAAGGGAAGGACAATAGAGACACAATACACATTGGGGTCCTCATTACAATGTGTTGTGTTTAATAAAACGACCTGGTCTTAAACCAGAAATGTAAAAAAATTATTAAATATTAAAATGTATCAGAGATTGTGAAATAAAAGTCTGTAGAACAAGTGAAGGGGGTTAATATGTTGTGATACCCCCATATTATGTTATATGTGTATTACATCGGACATTCCTCATATCCCTGTCATTCCACTGACTCCAATTCCAAGTATTTCAGGGATCTCCCCTCAGCCTTTGCCCCATTTCTCTGTCAGTCTGTGCCCCGGGGGTAGATGCTGTGCCCAGTGATTCAGCAGCCTGGCATCTGCCAAGAAACCTGGATCCTGATCTCCTCTACTGTGGAAACATGAGCAGAGAGAACAGAGGGGTAGATACTACTGAGGATAGAAAGGAGGTAGGTACATACTACTGAGGATAGAAAGGAGGTAGGTAGATACTACTGAGGATAAAAAGGAGGTAGGTACATACTACTGAGGATAGAAAGGAGGTAGGTACATACTACTGAGGATAGAAAGGAGGTAGGTACATACTACTGAGGATAGAAAGGAGGTAGGTAGATACTACTGAGGATAGAAAGGAGGTAGGTAGATACTGCTGAGGATAGAAAGGAGGTAGGTAGATACTACTGAGGATAGAAAGGAGGTAGGTAGATACTACTGAGGATAGAAAGGAGGTAGGTAGATACTACTGAGGATAGAAAGGAGGTAGGTAGATACTACTGAGGATAGAAAGGAGGTAGGTAGATACTACTGAGGATAGAAAGGAGGTAGGTACATACTACTGAGGATAGAAAGGAGGTAGGTACATACTACTGAGGATAGAAAGGAGGTAGGTACATACTACTGAGGATAGAAAGGAGGTAGGTACATACTACTGAGGATAGAAAGGAGGTAGGTAGATACTACTGAGGATAGAAAGGAGGTAGGTAGATACTACTGAGGATAGAAAGGAGGTAGGTACATACTACTGAGGATAGAAAGGAGGTAGGTACATACTACTGAGGATAGAAAGGAGGTAGGTACATACTACTGAGGATAGAAAGGAGGTAGGTACATACTACTGAGGATAGAAAGGAGGTAGGTAGATACTACTGAGGATAGAAAGGAGGTAGGTACATACTACTGAGGATAGAAAGGAGGTAGGTAGATACTACTGAGGATAGAAAGGAGGTAGGTACATACTACTGAGGATAGAAAGGAGGTAGGTACATACTACTGAGGATAGAAAGGAGGTAGGTACATACTACTGAGGATAGAAAGGAGGTAGGTAGATACTACTGAGGATAGAAAGGAGGTAGGTAGATACTACTGAGGATAGAAAGGAGGTAGGTACATACTACTGAGGATAGAAAGGAGGTAGGTACATACTACTGAGGATAGAAAGGAGGTAGGTACATACTACTGAGGATAGAAAGGAGGTAGGTACATACTACTGAGGATAGAAAGGAGGTAGGTAGATACTACTGAGGATAGAAAGGAGGTAGGTAGATCCTACTGAGGATAGAAAGGAGGTAGGTAGATACAAAAAGTGCAAAAAAAAAGCCTTCATTCCATCATATATCTGTCAGGGAACAATACGTTTCAGAAGGTTTCAGCCTTTACCAAGATCCTGTCCTGCAGCAGAGAAACCTTCCTGCCTATTGCTGGATCTGATCCTTCTCTGTGTATTACATCATCTCTGTACTGTGCTTGTAGCTATCTACATACTGTACATCCATGGATTGATAGAAGGGGAAATAGATAAATAATTACTTAAAGAAATAACAAGAAAATAAATAGATAACTATCTATTATATCAATCTCCTGTCTATCTATCTATCCATCTCATATCTATCTATCTATCTATCTCATATCTATCTATCTCATATCTATCTATCATCTATCTATCTATCTATCTATCTATCTCATATCTATCTCATATCTATCTATCTATCTATCTATCTATGATCTATCTCATATCTATCTATCTATCTCATATCTATCTATCTATCTATCTCATATCTATCTCATATCTATCTCATATCTATCTCATATCTATCTATCTCATGTCTATCTATCTCATATCTATCTATCTATCTCATATCTATCTATCTATCTCATATCTATCTATCTATCTATCTATCTATCTATCTATCTATCTATCTATCTATCTCATATCTACCTATCTCATATCTATCTATCTATCTCATATCTATCTATCTATCTATCTCATATCTATCTATCTATCTCATATCTACCTATCTCATATCTATCTATCTATCTCATATCTATCTATCTATCTATCTATCTCATATCTATCTATCTCATATCTATCTATCTATCTCATATCTATCTATCTCATATCTATCTATCTATCTATCTATCTATCTATCTATCTATCTATCTATCTATCTCATATCTATCTATCTATCTATCTATCTATCTCATATCTATCTATCTATCTCATATCTATCTCTCTCATATCTATCTATCTATCTCATATCTATCTATCTATCTCATATCTATCTATCTCATATCTATCTATCTATCTCATATCTATCTATCTATCTATCTATCTATCTCATATCTATCTATCTCATATCTATCTATCTCATATCTATCTATCTATCTCATATCTATCTATCTATCTATCTATCTATCTCATATCTATCTATCTATCTATCTATCTCATATCTATCTATCTATCTCATATCTATCTATCTATCTCATATCTATCTATCTATCTATCTTTCTCATATCTATCTATCTCATATCTATCTCATATCTATCTATCTATCTAATTATCTATTCTCCACCATTTCTATCCTGTCACTACAGATTTCCCTCTCCAGTCCTTCTCCCATCTATCTATAACCTTCTGTACATTACCTCCCCATATACCCCCCACTGTACATCATATAATAGTAATTATATTTTTTTATAATATTAATTATCATTATTCTGGACCCCCACATTCCCCAGATCACTCCATATTAGGTAAAAACCTCCCATTGTCCAATAATCTTATTTGCAAACTTCTCATTCCCCATTGTCCTGTATACAGTAATGAGAGCAGCTAGGCCCCGCCCCCTCAGCCTCCTATATATAGAGCTGAGCAGCACAGGACAGGCAGAGGGCAGAGAACACGAGCACTGGATATAATAGCTCCTGACTATATACCCTGTGGATATAGCTCCTGACTACTGTGGATATACAGCTCTGTGGATTATAAAGCTCGGACTACACGTCTGTGGATTATAAAGCTCCTGACCACCCCCCTGTGGATTGTATCACTGCAGGTAGGTTCTCACATATTCTGCAACAATGTATCAAGGCAAATTGTAACTCAATTAGGAAAGCTGGTGCAGTTATTGCAGGTTGTTCCCCCCCCCCCCCCCCCCATTGGCTGTTGCAAGACTACAACTCCCAGCTGGCGTTCACCATGGCATGCCCCATGGGAGTAGTAGTCCTGCATCTGTCTGGGAGCGCTGGTGTATATACTATTTGTAAATAGCGGCCGGTGCGGGGCTCCTCGCTCCACATTCCTGACATCCCCACTTAATGGTTGTTTTCCATTTCTCCTCTAGGATTCCGTCCAGCATGGACTTTGCGTACGTCGTCTTCTTCCACATCACGTATCTCAGCTTCCTCGGCTCCGTCGCGGGAAGGATCGGACTCCATGGAGAGAGAAAAACGTAAGTTTGCGCCAAGTGAGGCGGATTCGTTCTTCCTTAAAGGAACTTTTTATATATATATATATATATATATATATATATATATATATATCTTTATTTTCAACAACATATTCCATCCATATACATAAGGACACAGAATAATCCAAAATCTTTAACCCATTGCACTCCCCACCCCAACTACCCCCGTACGACCGACTTCCGGGAAGGACAATATATATATATATATATATATATATATATATATATATATATATATATATATTTTACATAGGATATTTCAGGATTCATATATTCCTTAAAGGAACTTGTCATGTGACTTGGTGTCACCCGCGGCCGCCGACCTAACCTGTTCGCTTTTCCCTCTCGCAGGTGGAAATTTCTTGAGGTGCGCAGAGCCAGAAGGGACCTGCAGACACCCGTCCAAAGTCCTGACGCAATCGCAACGTTGTCATTCGTCAAGCCGGAAGATACCAAGGATTCACGTCTGCCCCAGAGCAGGTAATTCATAATACATACATTGCAGAACTACAACTCCCAGCGTTGTTCCTGTGCAGGAACGATTGTAGTTTTGCAACCAGCACTGATTTAAAGCAGCAGGTGTAGCAGAGCTGGGAATGTCGTTCACACAGTAAACGCAAAATGACATTCAGTGCAAGGGTTATGCTTTCAACCAGGGTTGGTTGCAAAACTACAACTCCCAGCATGCCGGGAGTTGTAGTTTTGCAATAGCCGGAGGAACACTGGTTAAGAAGCGCTGATTCAAAGCAATGTATGTAGCAGAGCTGGGAATGTCACTTGTTACAACCGTCAGTTCATCGGTTACATAGTATATGCAAAATGACATATTGAGCTCTGCTACATCTATATGGTTAACTGTGTGTTTAATGGGTTTCTCAATCTCAGTGCAAGGGTTGTGTTTTCAACTAGGGTTGGTTGCAAAACTACAACTCCCAGCATGCCCGGGCAGCCTTCGGCTGTACTGATTTAAAGTAACAGATGTAGCAGAGCTGCAAATGTCGGTTACATAGTAAATGCAAAGTGACACATTGAGCTCTGCTACATCTGTGATGTCTATAGGGTTGTGTGTATTTAACGTTTGTTTTCAACTAGGGTTGGTTGCAAAACTACAACTCCCAGCATGCCCGGGCAGCCTTCGGCTGTACTGATTTAAAGCACCAGATGTAGCAGAGCTGGGAATGTCGGTTACATAGTAAATGCAAAATGACACATTGAGCTCTGCTACATCTGTGATGCCTATAGGGTTGTGTGTATTTAATGTGTTTTCAACCAGGGTTGGTTGCAAAACTACAACTCCCAGCATGCCCGGACAGCCTTCGGCTGTCCGGGCATGCTGGGAGTTGTAGTTTTGCAATAGCCAGAAGAACACTGGTTGGGAAACGCTGATTTAAAGCAACAGATGTAGTAGAGCTGGGAATGTCACTTGTTACAACCGTCAGTTCATCGGTTACTTGTATATGCGAAATGACATATTGAGCTCTGCTACATCTCTATAGTTATCTATGTGTGTTTAATGGGTTTCCCAATCTCAGTGCAAGGGTTGTGTTGGTTTTTTGGAGTAAGCGCTTCGTAGAATAAGCAGAGCGGGGGGTGGGTTGTAGCACCAGATACTTGGTTATTATTAGTGACTGATGTGGAATAGTGGTAAGGAGTTTGCATTGTGTTGCAGGTGTCTAACCTTATTTTTGTTTTGTCTCCCTTTTTGCAGCAACGTCGCCCACATCCGTGTAAAGAGATACAGGCACAGCTTCGGCAACTACCCCCAGATGTCTAGGGGCTGCAAGTTCGGCACCTGCATAGTGCACAACTTGGCCAACCAGATCTACCAGTACACCGACAAGGACAAGGACATCACCGCGCCGGCCAGGAAAATCAGCTCCCAGGGCTACGGCCGCAGGAGGAGAAGGTCCGTCCCGGAGAGGAGGCTTCTGATGCCCTTCGTGGACGGCGCCTTCAGACCGCGGTGGGTGAGAAGAACCAACCCGGCCACCACCCGGCAACTCCGCCCGACCAAAGGCAAAATGTGGCCGACCTTACTGAGGACTTAAACAAGAAAGCGTGGACTCGGAGGTGTGGAATACTATGAAGGGTTAAGGTCCCCCCCGATTGAGGAGGACGCGTAGAATTCCTCGTGCCCGGCGCGTGCGGCGCTGGACACAAGACGAGGGATCGATCATGGAGGACTGGTGGTCGGAGAACGGTCTTCGGTGGCTCGGACTCTTCCGCCGCGGACCGAGGTGAAATGCGACATTTTGCACTTAGTGACTTTAATGAATGTGAGCACTGACCAAGACCGGAGAGAGGGCAACGCGTGGGGGGGGGGGGCGGCGCCACGAGCGCAGAGAAGGACTTGGCACGGGTCGTGGTGCTGTAGAACATTTCTGATGGAGTCTGTAGCTGAATTAACTGACCTCAGAGCGGGACTCGGTGCACTCAGTCCCAAATGTGACTTCTGATTCATGGGGGGGGGGGGACAGGGGACACCTCGGCGGTCTCTTCCCTCCCCCCCCCCCCCCAGGACTGTCTCCCTCTCCCCCCATCCTCTCACTGCCAATGGACCTGTTACAATGTATCACGGTCCTTACGGAGACCAACGTTTCCCGGACCCTTAATACTTGAACCTGAAGTGCAATATGTTTGTTTTTGGATATTTAATGCTACTGTTTATTATGTGTTTGTTTTGTCCAAAGCAGAAGTTATTTTTTTACCAGATTCTTATATGATAAGGGCATTATTATTATTATTATTATTATTATATATATATAGAAATCTATCAATCTATGTATCTCGTATTGTATGGGATGTGTTTTGTATTTTGCATTCCTCGGGGACGTCGCTCTCCGTATGTTACGTTTTGTTATATACATCCCCCCCCCCCCCCCCTGTGGGTTACATTGAATAAAAGAAAAAGCAATTCACCAGAACTTTTCTTTGTCGTTGATTTTACTATATTTTGTGTATACGGGGTCATTGGTCTCCTGCCAGCCCCATATAGTCCTGAATTGGTTGTGTGTGTGTGTGTGTTAGAGATGAGCGAACTTACAGTAAATTCGATTCGTCACGAACTTCTCGGCTCGGCAGTTGCCAACTTTTCCTGCATAAATTAGTTCAGCTTTCCGGTGCTCCGGTGGGCTGGAAAAGGTGGATACAGTCCTAGGAAAGAGTCTCCTAGGACTGTATCCACCTTTTCCAGCCCATGGGAGCACCGGAAAGCTGAACTAATTTATGCAGGAAAAGTCGGCAACTGCCGAGCCGAGAAGTTCGTGACGAATCGAATTTACTGTAAGTTCGCTCATCTCTAGTGTGTGTGTATATCTATATTCGTATTTTATTTATTTACATATATATTTATATATATTTAAATTATTTATTATATATTATATTTAATGTAAAATCATTATTATTTATCTATATGTTTATATTTATTCACACATATATATATATTATCTATTGTTTAAATTCATTATTATTTATATATTTATGTTTTTATATATTATATACACAAATTAGTAAATAAATATATATAAACATATACATTTATAAATAATAATGATTTTAAATTTAAATAAATAAATAATTTATATATATATATATATATATATATATATATATATATATATATATATATACATACATACACACATATATTATATTTTAGGGGCTTCAACATTGACACTTTAGAGCAGTATTCTCCATCCTGTGGCCTTTCAGCTGTGGCTAAACTACAACTCCCATCATGCCCTGACAGCCAAAGGCTGTCAGGGCATGATGAGAGTTGTAGTTTTGCCAAAGTTGGAGAGGTTTAGCTTTCAGAGCATGCTGAGAGTTGTAGTTATGCAACAGCTAGAGAAACAGCAGCTATTAGGGCATGCTGGGAGTTGTAGTTTTGCAACAAAAGGAGAACCCACAGCTGTCTAGGCATGCTGAGAGTTGTAGTTCTGCAACAGTTGAGGAAACAACAGCTATCAGGGCATGCTGGGAGTTGTAGTTTTGCAACAGCAGGAGAACCCGCAGCTGTCAGGGCATGCTGGGAGTTGTAGTTCTGCCACAGTTGAGGAAACAACAGCTATCAGGGCATGCTGGGAGTTGTAGTTTTGCAACAGCAGGAGCCTAAGCAGCTGTCCGGGCTTGCTGGGAGTTCTAGTTTTGCAACAGAAGGAGAACCCACAGCTGTCAGGACATGCTGGGAGTTGTAGTTCTGCAACAGTTGAGGAAACAACAGCTATCAGGGCATGCTGGGAGTTGTAGTTTTTCAACTGCTGGAGAACAAGCAGGTCTCGGGGCATGCTGGGAGTTGTAGTTTTTCAACCGCTGGAGAACAAGCAGGTATCGGGGCATGTTGGGAGTTGTAGTTTTGCAACAGCTGGAGAACAAGCAGGTATCGGGGCATGTTGGGAGTTGTAGTTTTGCAGCAGCTGGAGAACAAGCAGGTATCGGGGCATGTTGGGAGTTGTAGTTTTGCAACAGCTGGAGAACAAGCAGGTATCGGGGCATGTTGGGAGTTGTAGTTTTGCAGCAGCTGGAGAACAAGCAGGTATCGGGGCATGTTGGGAGTTGTAGTTTTGCAACAGCTGGAGAACAAGCAGGTGTCGAGGCATGTTGGGAGTTGTAGTTTTGCAGCAGCACATTTGGTTGAATTCTTAGTAGTAAATAAGAACCAAGTAAAAAAACATATCCGAGACTTCAGGGAAATCCTACATCTGTCTCTTCCTTCCTGACATGATTAAATGAGATCAATTTGCTATAGAAAACAAAAAGAAAAAAAATACATTAAAAAAAATACATAAAAAACAATACATAAGAAAATACAAAAAAAATATAAATACAAAAAAGCATACATAAAATAATACATAAAGAAAACAAAACAACCCAATACCTAAAACTAAGGTATGAGATGAAGAATGATTCATAGGAACGCTATGTGACGCCACAAATATCATTCCCAAATAAAGTTACTCCAATAAAGCCTCATTAACCTCTATTTACCATCGAAAACATTTCAAGGATGATCTATAAATCCCTGTTTAAATTTACTGTATGATGGCGGCCTCTAGAGGCCAATCCAGGAACTGCTCCAAAAATCGGAAGAAAACACTCAAAGTGCAAGAATAATAATAAAATAATTACAATTATCCTTATCTTTAGTTCTATAGCGCCAACATACTCTGCAATGCTTTACATTTTAGGGTATGTGTCTAAAAGAAGGGGAAAAAATCCCATTGGCCATGCTGGGATTTGTAGTCCCACAACCAAGATTTATTGCCTGTGATGTAACAAGCTCATTTATAATAATATTATTGTACAATGACATGTTTATCCAAATATTTTGAATAAATAAATTACAAAAAAAGAAAAGGGAACAAAATCGCTCATTTTAGATTCACTTTATTGGGCCAAAAAAGATTATTCTTCCCTTATTTCCAAGTCGTATGTTTCCCATTCCCTTCGCGCCGGTGCCAAGTAAGGGTACGAAAGCGGATCAACAAGGAGAACATTAAACTTTCGAGATGTTTTGGAATTTGGCAGATAAACTTTAATTCCTCGTAAACAATGGAGAGCGTCCCCGCTTGTTTATCTTCCAGTGTTTTCTAGATATTTTCGTCCCATTAATAAACCTGTCTTAAGTCCCCAGATTGTGCAATCGGTGCGGATTCTGGGCCAAATGACTACACAAAAATGCAGCCTGGGCTTTTTTCCATTGTAATTTACATTGGGTAATGGTGCAAGGACCTGATGGGTGACAGCGATCGGTAAAAGTGGTGCTCTTGCGCCATCTAGTGGTGGGAGCGCGGTATTGCAAGATGCAGAAGCAAAATCCCAGAATATTCATGTACTCACCGAAGTTTTTTCAAACACTTTAGAGCAGTTTTTTCCCAACCCGAGTGCCTCCAGCTGTTGCAAAACTACTCCCAGCATGCACTCCCCATCCCCGTATACACTTGGAAATGTATTCTGCAGGGGGACACTTGCCCGACCCTTCTCTCCTCTGATATCCAGAGTCATCAGAGAGTTTAGAGGCCATCATACTCACAGAGCAGTTTTTCCCAACCTTGGTGCCTCCAGCTGTTGCAAAACTACAACTCCCAGCATGTACTCCCCATCCCGCATACACTAGCACATGTATTCTGCAGGAGGACACTTGCCCGACCCTTCTCTCCTCTGACATCCAGAGTCATTGTACTCAGAGAGGCCATTGTTCACATAGATCAGTGTTTCCCATCCAGCGTGCCTCCAGCTGTTGCAAAACTACAACTCCCAGTATGCCCGGACAGCCATTGGCTGTCCAGGCATGGTGAAATTGTAGTTTTGCTACAGCTGGAGGTGCCTTGGTTGGGAAACACTGCTGCAGAGAAATATTCCTCCTATTATATAGAACAGTGTCTCCCAACCAGTGGTTTCCCAGCTGTTCCAAAACTAATTTTGTAACAGCTGGAAAGTGTGCAGCTGCCAGGGAATGCTGGGAGTTGTAGTTTTGCAACAGCTGGAAAGCTTGTGGCTTTCAGGGCATGCTGGGAGTTGTAGTTCTGCAATAGCTAAAGAGCCTGTGGCTTTCAAGGCATGCTGAGAGTTGTAGTTTTGCAACAGCTGGAAAGTGTGCAGCTGCCAGGGCATGCTGAGAGTTGTAGTTTTGCAACAGCTGGAGAGTGTGCAGTTTTGGATCAGCTGGACAGCTTGCAGCTTCAGGACATGCTGGTATTTGTAGTCTTGCACTAGCTGTAGAGCCCGTAGGGTTGTCTGGGCATGCTGGACATGTGGTACAGATTAGACTTTAGGATCCAGGGTCTTCGGTTTATACCTCTATATACCACCGATACATTATGGGGACTTCAGTGAGGCTCCCCGTCATTTTCATCATCATGGGTGGCTGGCACTTGTAGTCCCACAGGAGGCAGATTCTCCATGTTCCCATACATTGTGGGTGTTCCAAGGTCAGTGCCGCCATGTCCTTGTTTCCACTCTTCTATCTTTATCTATTTATTCACAGTCTGTGGACAAGACGTCGACATCAGGCAAAAATTCCTTAAATATTTCACGCAGCAACAATGTATCGGTTACAAAACGTGTTTGTCCAGCAAATTCTGGTCATGGAGTCCCTGGTACAAAGAGCTGACAATCTAATCTCAGAAGATAAGGCGCCCGCCTCAAGGTCACCAGTGAAGCTGACTCCACAGTGGGTGCTGTGCCCCCCGACCTCAAGGTTATCAGGGGGCGTCCTGAGTGTGGAAACAGCTGCAGAATCCATGATAAGATTTTCCACTGCGAACCGCGTGGGCTGACAATCTAATGGGGGGGGGGGGATACTGAGCAATAACAGGTTATTAGGAAAACATATTACCGCAATATGATATTCACTGGGTGAAGAGAATGTTACATAAATAATGCCGCCATATAGTGCCGAAAACCAATGCAGCATAGCCCCTGTACAGGCGCTATGCTGCATTGGTTTTTGACACTATATGGCGGTATTATTTATGTAACGTTCTCTTCTCCCAGTGAAGATTTCTCCCTCCCAGGACCTGCCATATTGCGGTAATATCTGTTTTCCTAATAACCTGTTACTGCTCCGTGCACACATAATAGTGCCCGTCAGGAAACCCATATCAGTACCGTACACTATAAAATACCGCTATAAACTGCCTATACCACCGCACAGTGCCACATAATGATACCAAGAAACCCCATAATGATGCCGTATTGGAACCATATAGTTGTACCATATAGTAAAACCCATAATGGTGCCATATTTGAATCTTATAGTAATACCCTATAAATAATAGTGCCTTATTTGGTTCCTATAGTTGTGCCATATGGTAACACCCACAATGGTGCCATATTTGGATCTTATAGTTGGACTATACTGTCACGATTCGGCTTACAGGTAGTGGATCCGCTGTGTCAGCGAGGGATTGGCGTGGACCGTGCTAGTGGACCGGTTCTAAGAGGCTACTGGTATTCACCAGAGCCCGCCGCAAAGCGGGATGGTCTTGCTGCGGCGGTAGCAACCAGGTCGTATCCACTAGCAACGGCTCAACCTCGCTGACTGCTGAGAAGGCGTGGGACAGAAGGACTAGGCAGAGGCAAGGTCAGACGTAGCAGAAGGTCGGGGCAGGCGGCAAGGTTCGTAGTCAATGAGGATAGCAGAAGTTCAGGTAACACAGGCTTTGGACAACACTAAACGCTTTCACTGGCACAAGGCAACAAGATCCGGCCAGGGAGTGCAGGGGCAGTGAGCAGATATAGCCAGGGAGCAGGTGGGAGCCAATAAAGCTAATTGGGCCAGGCACCAATCATTGGTGCACTGGCCCTTTAAGTCTCAGAGAGCTGGCGCGCGCGCGCCCTAGAGAGCGGAGCCGCGCGCGCCAGCACATGACAGCAGGGGACCGGGACGGGTAAGTGACTTGGGATGCGATTCGCGAGCGGGCGCGTCCCGCTGTGCGAATCGCATCCCCGACGGCCATATCAGTGCAGCGCTCCCGGTCAGCGGGAGTGACCGGGGCGCTGCAGGGAGAGAGACGCCGTGAGCGCTCCGGGGAGGAGCGGGGACCCGGAGCGCTCGGCGTAACATATACAGTAAAGCCCATACTTGTCCCATATTTGGATCATATATATAGTAGTATCATATAGTAAAACCCATAGTGGTGCCCTATTTGGATCACATAGTAGTATCATGTACTAAGAACCATAGTGGCGCCCTATTTGGACCATATAGTAAAATCCATACTAGTGCCATATTAGGATCATATAGTAGTTTCATATAGTAAAGCCCATAATGATGCCATATTTGGATCATATAGTAGTATTATATACTACGAACAATAATGGTGCCATATTTGGATCTTATAGTTGGACTATACAGTAAATCCCATAATAGTGCTATACTTGGATTATACAGTAGAACCACATAGTAAGACCCATACTAGTGCCATATTTGGATCGTATAGTAGTATCATATAGTAAAACCCATACTAGTCCCAAATTTGGTTCATACTAAGAACCATAATGGAGACCTATTTGGACCATATAGTAGTACCATATAGTAAAATCCATACTAGTGCCATATTTGGACCATATAGTAGTACCATATAGTAAAATCCATACTAGTGCCATATTAGGATCATATAGTAGTACCATATAGTAAAGCCCATAATGATGCCATATTTGGATCATTTAGTAGTATTATATACTAAGAACCATAATGGAGACCTATTTGGACCATATAGTAGTACCATATAGTAAAATCCATACTAGTGCCATATTAGAATCATATAGCAGCGCCATATAGTAAAACCCATAATGTTGCCATATTTCGATCATTTAGTAATACCATATAGTAAAACGAGTGCCATATTTGGACCATATAGTAAAACCCATAATGATGCAATATTTGGATCATATAGTACCATATACCTTTACTATGACCCATTTCCTATATAACAGTGCCGACATACCACCCCACTATATAAACATAACCCATACAGTGCCTTCTATAATAATACTATAGAGTTCAGAAATAACAACGCCACATAGTGACCAAACAGGCGAAGAAATGTATCATGTTGCAAAACTACAACTCCCAGCATGCCCGGACAGCCAACGGCTGTCCGGGCATGCTGAGAGTTGTAGTTCTGCAACATCTGTAGGTCGACAGTTTGAGAGAGGGCATTGTAAGCAACTGGTGATAAATTCGAGAGGTAGTCAACTGCAGCATGAGCCTCCCCCCACTGTCTATACCACATTATGCTAAACCCCACCCCTTTATCTAAGCCACACCCACTATTAAAGAGACCCTTCTCCTAAATTAACCAGATATCTCCAGTCTTCCTCTTCCAAGCTGCGAAAGTTGCTTAAATGTAACTAGTTACATCTCAGGATTGGGAATGCCTGGAAAGCTGGGTGACAGACCTAATGGGTTCTTTACTATCAGGCATAATGATTGTCACCCAACTTTCTCCGACACAAATATGTGACAGAGAAGACTAAAGGATTTATATTTACCGGAGATTATCAAGTCTTGGGAGAAAAGGAATTTAAAGGGGTATTCCAGGCCAAAACTTTTTTTTATATATCAACTGGCTCCGGAAAGTTAAACAGATTTGTAAATTACTTCTATTAAAAAATCTTAATCCTTCCAATAGTTATTAGCTTCTGAAGTTGAGTTGTTGTTTTCATTCTAACTGCTTTCTGATGACTCACGTCCCGGGAGCTGTGCAGTTCCTATGGGGATATTCTCCCATCATGCAAGGCTCCCGGGATGTGAGTCATCAGAGAGCAGTTCGACAGAAAACAGCAACTCAACTTCAGAAGCTAATAACTATTGGAAGGATTAAGCTTTTTTTAATAGAAGTAATTTACAAATCTGTTTAACTTTCTGGAGCAAGTTGATATATATAAAAAAAGGTTTTGCCTGGATAACCCCTTTAAACTATGAAGCTGCAATTTCAACCATCACCACTAGATGGAGCCAAAACACCAAATTTTATCCAAACTTCAACCTAAAAAACACCTCCTGGATTATTACAGCAAAAAGTCTAAAACAAACTTCTATGATGGTTTATTGTGGTAGAGTAGCGTTTGCCAATCTGCCTGCGGGAATGCTGGGAGTTGTAGTTTTGCAACAGCTGGAGGCGCGCTGGCTGAGAAACGTTGATGTAGACGGAGTTTGTGGAGCACTAGCACTTACTGTGCAAACTGACAAGGATCATCACAGGGGGCTTAAAGGGGTACTCCGCCCCTAGACATTTTATAAGATGTCTGATTGCGGGGGTCCCACCGCTGGGGACCCCCGGGATCTCAGTGCTGCACCTGGCATTCGTTTAGAGTGTCCGGTTCAGCGCCGGAGGCTCGTGACATCACGGCCATGCCCTCAATGCGAGTCTATGGGAGGGGGCGTGACTGACGTCACGCCCCCTCCCATAGACTTGCATTGAGGGGGCGTGGCCGTGACATCACAAGTGGGGCATGATTGTGGCGTCACGAGCCTCCGCCCCATATCGCCAGTCATCCGGCACAGAGCGAAGTTCTCCCCGTGCCCTGGATGTCTGGGGTGCCGCAGCCGAGATCGCGGGGGTCCCCAGCGGCAAAGAAGCTGTTACCAATCCTGTTGCATCTCACACATGGGGTTATTTTTTGGAATGCTTGCGAAAAGCCACTGCGGCCTCCGTTACCTCCGTGTGCACCTCAGCACCGGCGTCTACCAACAACCAGGGACACTTTATTTCAGCGTTAAAAAGCATGAAAACTCCGCTAGCGCATTAAACGAGCTGTTAGTTACCATGGGTTACTGCATGTCGCCACAACTGATCCTTAAAGGGGTACTCTGGTGGTAAAATAAAATTTTAAGGTCTTTATAAGTCAACTGGTGCCAGAAAGTTAAACAGATTTGTAAATTACTTCTTTTAAAAAATCTTAATCCTTCCAGTACTTTTTAGCAGCTGTGTGCTCCAGAGGAAATTCTGTTCTTTTTGAATTTCTTTTTTGCCTTGTCCACAGTGCTCTCTGCTGACACCTCTGTCCGTGTCAGGAACTGTCCAGAACAGCATAGGTTTGCTATGGGGATTTTCTCCTGCTCTGGACAGTTCCTGATACGGACAGAGGTGTCAGCAGAGAGCACTGTGGTCAGACAGAAAGGAAATTCAAAAAGAAAAGAACTTTCTCTATAGTATATAGCAAATGATAAGTACTGGAAGGTTTGGGATTTTTTTTAATAGAAGTAATTTACAAATCTTTAGTAAAAGCTTAACTTTCTGGCACCAGTTGATATAAAAGAAAATGTTTTCCCGTGGAGAGTCCCCCCTATAAAACCACTTGGTACATTCCTATGAGACCCTACTGCTCCATTACACAAGGTTTGATAAATCTCCTCCGTATGTCGCGTATTGGGGAGTAAATTCAGCTTTTGCAAAAAATTTGCAACTTTTATACTTAATCCAGCGGATTTCCTTCCTTCCTTCCTTCTTCTTCTTCTTCCTCTTTCTTGCAGCATCTCGATACATTGTATTTCATCAGATTTCCAAGTACAGGGAGGAGGAGGGAGGAGGAGGGAGGAGGAGGAAGGAGGAGGAAGGAGGAGGAAGGATGAGGGAGGAGGAGGGAGGTGGTGGGAGGTGGAGGAGGGCGGGGGAGGAGGGAGGTGGTGGGAGGAGGAGGAGGGAGGTGGTGGGAGGTGGAGGAGGGAGGAGGAGGAGGGAGGTGGTGGGAGGAGGAGGAGGGAGGTGGTGGGAGGAGGAGGAGGAGGGAGGTGGTGGGAGGTGGAGGAGGAGGGAGGGGGAGGAGGGAGGGGAGGAGGAGGCGGGAGGTGGAGGAGGGAGGGGGAGGAGAGAGGTGGTGGGAGGTGGAGGAGGGAGGAGGAGGAGGGAGGTGGTGGGAGGTGGAGGAGGGAGGAGGGAGGTGGTGGGAGGTGGAGGAGGAGGGAGGGGGAGGAGGGAGGGGAGGAGGAGCGGAGGGAGGGGGAGGAGAGAGGTGGTGGGAGGTGGAGGAGGGAGGAGGAGGAGGGAGGTGGTGGGAGGTGGAGGAGGGAGGAGGAGGAGGGAGGCGGTGGGAGGTGGAGGAGGAGGGAGGGGGAGGAGGGAGGGGAGGAGGAGGCGGAGGGAGGGGAGGAGAGAGGTGGTGGGAGGTGGAGGAGGGAGGAGGAGGAGGGAGGTGGTGGGAGATGGAGGAGGGAGGAGGGAGGAGGAGGAGGGAGGTGGTGGGAGGTGGAGGAGGGAGGAGGAGGAGGGAGGTGGTGGGAGGTGGAGGAGAAGGGAGGGGGAGGAGGGAGGGGAGGAGGAGGCGGAGGGAGGGGAGGAGAGAGGTGGTGGGAGGTGGAGGAGGGAGGAGGAGGAGGGAGGTGGTGGGAGGTGGAGGAGGGAGGAGGGAGGAGGAGGAGGTAGAGAAGGGAGGAGGAGGAGGGTAGGCGGGAGATGAAAGGAGGAGGGTAGGAGGGAGGAGGAGGAAGTAGAGGAGGGAGGAGGAGGAAGGAGGAGGAGGAGGTAGAGAAGGGAGGAGGAGGAAGTAGAGGAGGGAGGAGGAGGAAGGAGGAGGAGGGTAGGAGGGAGGTGGAGGGAGGTGGAGGGAGGTGGAGGAGGGAGGTGAGGGAGGAGGAGGGAGAAGGAGGAGGTAGAGGAGGGAGGAGGAGGGTAGGAAGGAGGTGGAGGGAGGAGGAGGAGGAGGTGGAGGAGGAGGTGGAAGGAGGAGGGAGGAGGAGGAGGTGGTGGAGGAGGAGGTGGAAGGAGGAGGGAGGAGGAGGAGGTGGAGGAGGAGGTGGAAGGAGGAGGGAGGAGGAGGAGGAGGAGGCCCTGCAGCGTTGCGGTAAGTTTCTGTTCACATCTTGGTTTTTCTTCATGTTTGGCCTATGTCCCGGGAAAACTCCAGCTGGGCAGGGGTCAAGGGCCAAGGAGTGTCCTGCTAGATCAGTGGTCTTTAGCCTATTGTAAAACCACAACTCCCAGCATGCCCAGACAACCAATGGCTAATGGAGAGCCACAAGTTAAAGACTGCTGTGCTTAAAGGGGTACTCCGCCCCTAGACATCTTATCATCCCCTGTCCCAAGGATCGGGGATAAGATGTCTGATCGGGGGTCCTGCCACTGGGGACCCGCAATCTCGGCTGCGGCACCAAAGACATCCGATGCACAGAGCGAACGTCACTCCGTGCCGGATGACTGGCGATGCGGGGCCAGAGACTTATGACATCACGGCCACACCCCCCTCGTGACATCCCCCCCCCCCCCCACAGAATTAAATAAAAATAAATAAATGGATATATATATATATATATATATATATATATATATATATTGTATTTATTTAATTAAAGTAATAATAATAAAAATAAATATATAAATGGATATATAGATATATAAATAAATAAATAAAAATGAATATATGAATACACACACACACATATATATATATAAATTAAATAAATAATAAAAATAAATAATATAAATATATATAATGTAATAATATTACTAATAAATAAATATTAATAAATAATTGATGTGAATATTACAATTATTATCTTTAAAAACAATATAAACAGTTTGGGGGAGATTCATCAAAACCTGTGCACAGTAAGAGGGGTGCAGTTGCCCATAGCAACCAATCAGATCGCTTCTTTTGATAAATCTCCCCCTTCATGATTAAAATGTAATCAGAGTTCCCTTTATCCCCATATGTGAACCTCTAAATGTCGCAAAACTACTACTCCCAGCATGCCCGGACAGCCAGCGGCTGTCCGGGCATGCTGGGAGTTGTAGTTTTGCGACAGCTGGAGGCACCCTGTTTACAATTACAAATGTTACAATTGTATCCAGGCAACAAGTACAAGTCTTGTTACAATGTATCGGAGCAAATATGATGTATCCATTTGACTCACAGAAGACAAAAAAAAATTATAATATAATAAATATAAATATAATAAATAATAATCTATATCCTCATCTATTACTTTTCACAGCTGAGGGTTTGTTACAGGTGACAATCATCTGGAAGTAAATAAGGATCATGGGGATTTCTACAGAGATATATTTCTTTTTATTTAATTTATTTAGTATTAATTATTATTATTTATTTTTTTACTGTATTTACGGTTTGTTCATTTCACCCCAGAAAGTGAATTTCTGGTGTCCCCCATAGTTTGGGGGGGGGGGGGGGTATAACTATGTGGGGGGCGGGGACTCTATTTAGACACAATGTAACAAATCGTATCACATGGTATCCGGAGTCCGGTTTGTATTGTCCATTAGGGCGGCAGGACGGACCGGCTTCAATTTCATCTAATTTTAATGAGAGGAGATGGATTTCGGTCAATTATAATGTTTTATTGAGATTATTAGTCGCATCTAACAATGACTCCATTTCCTTCAAAAATAAGTGATGAAAATGGAAAAATGGGCCAAGCACAAAAAAATAAAAAAATATATAAAAGAATATAAAAAATATATAAAAAAAAAATAAAAATATATAAAAAAATATAAAAAAAATAAAAAAAACACCAAAACACTGGAGGAACCGGAATAAACCAAGGGTTGGAGAACAGACCCTACACCGTACACCAGGACCGGGGCATATAACCTCTGGACCAAGGTTTCCCAACCAGGGTGTCTATAGTGGTTGCAAAACTACAACTCCCAGCATGCCCGGACAGCCTTTGGCTCAGGACTCTAAGGACGGTATTGGACAATGTAGACTAGAACATTATTTCAGTAGACATCATCAGCTATGGGGGAAATGACTGGACACCAGGGCCTGAGGACACTGAGCCACCTGACACCAGGGCCTGAGGACACTGAGCCACCTGACACCAGGGCCTGAGGACACTGAGCCACCTGACACCAGGGCCTGAGGACACTGAGCCACCTGACACCAGGGCCTGAGGATACTGATCCACCTGACACCAGGGTCTGAGGACACTGAGCCACCTGACACCAGGGCCTGAGGACACTTAGCCACCTGACACCAGGGCCTGAGGACACTAAGCCACCTGACACCAGGGCCCGAGGAGACTGAGCCACCTGACACCAGGGCCTGAGGATACTTAGCCACCTGACACCAGGGCCTGAGGACACTAAGCCACCTTACACCAGGGCCTGAGGACACTTAGCCACCTGACACCAGGGCCTGAGGACACTTAGCCACCTGACACCAGGGCCTGAGGATACTTAGCCACCTGACACCAGGGCCTGAGGACACTGAGCCACCTGACACCAGGGCCTGAGGACACTTAGCCACCTGACACCAGGGCCTGAGGACACTAAGCCACCTGACACCAGGGCCTGAGGACACTAAGCCACCTTACACCAGGGCCTGAGGACACTTAGCCACCTGACACCAGGGCCTGAGGACACTTAGCCACCTGACACCAGGGCCTGAGGATACTTAGCCACCTGACACCAGGGCCTGAGGACACTTAGCCACCTGACACCAGGGCCTGAGGATACTTAGCCACCTGACACCAGGGCCTGAGGATACTTAGCCACCTGACACCAGGGCCTGAGGAGACTGAGCCACCTGACACCAGGGCCTGAGGAGACTGAGCCACCTGACACCAGGGCCTGAGGAGACTGAGCCACCTGACACCAGGGCCTGAGGAGACTGAGCCACCTGACACCAGGGCCTGAGGATACTTAGCCACCTTACACCAGGGCCTGAGGACACTGAGCCACCTGACACCAGGGCCTGAGGACACTGAGCCACCTGACACCAGGGCCTGAGGATACTTAGCCACCTGACACCAGGGCCTGAGGATACTTAGCCACCTGACACCAGGGCCTGAGGACACTGAGCCACCTGACACCAGGGCCTGAGGACACTGTTACGCCGAGCGCTCCGGGTCCCCGCTCCTCCCCGGAGCGCTCGCCTCATCCTCGCTACTGCAGCGCCCCGGTCAGATCCACTGACCGGGTGCGATGCGATACCTCCTCCAGCCGGGATGCGATTCGCGATGCGGGTGGTGCCCGCTCGCGATGCGCACCCCGGCTCCCGTACCTGACTCGCTCTCCGTCGGTCCTGTCCCGGCGCGCGCGGCCCCGCTCCCTAGGGCGCGCGCGCGCCGGGTCTCTGCGATTTAAAGGGCCACTGCGCCACTGATTGGCGCAGTGGTTCTAATCAGTGTGTTCACCTGTGCACTCCCTATGTATACCTCACTTCCCCTGCACTCCCTCGCCGGATCTTGTTGCCCTTGTGCCTAGTGAAAGCGTTTCCCAGTGTGTTCCTAGCCTGTGTTCCAGACCTCCTGCCGTTGCCCCTGACTACGATCCTTGCTGCCTGCCCCGACCTTCTGCTACGTCCGACCTTGCTTCTGTCTACTCCCTTGTACCGCGCCTATCTTCAGCAGTCAGAGAGGTTGAGCCGTTGCTAGTGGATACGACCTGGTCACTACCGCCGCAGCAAGACCATCCCGCTTTGCGGCGGGCTCTGGTGAAAACCAGTAGCAGCTTAGAACCGATCCACTAGCACGGTCCACGCCAATCCCTCTCTGGCACAGAGGATCCACCTCCTGCCAGCCGAATCGTGACAGTAGATCCGGCCATGGATCCCGCTGAAGTTCCACTGCCAGTTGTCGCCGACCTCACCACGGTGGTCGCCCAGCAGTCGCAACAGATAGCGCAACAAGGCCACGAGCTGTCTCAACTGACCGTGATGCTACAGCAGCTACTACCACAGCTTCAGCAATCATCTCCTCCGCCAGCTCCTGCACCTCCTCCGCAGCGAGTGGCCGCTTCTGGTCTACGACTATCCTTGCCGGATAAATTTGATGGGGACTCTAAGTTTTGCCGTGGCTTTCTTTCACAATGTTCCCTGCACTTGGAGATGATGTCGGACCAGTTTCCTACTGAAAGGTCTAAGGTGGCTTTCGTAGTCAGCCTTCTGTCTGGAAAAGCTCTGTCATGGGCCACACCGCTCTGGGACCGCAATGACCCCGTCACTGCCTCTGTACACTCCTTCTTCACGGAGATTCGAAGTGTCTTTGAGGAACCTGCCCGAGCCTCTTCTGCTGAGACTGCCCTGCTGAACCTGGTCCAGGGTAATTCCTCCGTTGGCGAGTACGCCGTACAATTCCGTACTCTTGCTTCCGAATTATCCTGGAATAATGAGGCCCTCTGCGCGACCTTTAAAAAAGGCCTATCCAGCAACATTAAAGATGTTCTGGCCGCACGAGAAATACCTGCTAACCTGCATGAACTCATTCATCTTGCCACTCGCATTGACATGCGTTTTTCCGAAAGGCGTCAGGAGCTCCGCCAGGATATGGACTTTGTTCGCACGAGGCGTTTTTTCTCCCCGGCTCCTCTCTCCTCTGGTCCCCTGCAATCCGTTCCTGTGCCTCCCGCCGTGGAGGCTATGCAAGTTGACCGGTCTCGCTTGACACCTCAAGAGAGGACACGACGCCGCATGGAGAATCTTTGCCTGTACTGTGCCGGTACCGAACACTTCCTGAAGGATTGTCCTATCCGTCCTCCCCGCCTGGAAAGACGTACGCTGACTCCGCACAAAGGTGAGACAGTCCTGGATGTCTACTCTGCTTCTCCACGTCTTACTGTGCCTGTGCGGATATCTGCCTCTACCTTCTCCTTCTCCACTAAGGCCTTCTTGGATTCCGGATCTGCAGGAAATTTTATTTTGGCCTCTCTCATCAACAGGTTCAACATCCCAGTGACCAGTCTCGCCAGACTCCTCTACATCAATTGTGTTAACAATGAAAGATTGGACTGTGCCGTGCGTTACCGCACGGAACCCCTCCTAATGTGCATCGGACCTCATCACGAAAAAATTGAGTTTTTGGTCCTCTCCAATTGCACTTCCGAAATTCTCCTTGGACTACCATGGCTTCAACGCCATTCCCCAACCCTTGATTGGTCCACAGGAGAGATCAAGAGCTGGGGTACTTCTTGTTTCAAGGACTGTCTTAAACCGGTTCCCAGGACTCCCTGCCGTGACCCTGTGGTTCCCCCTGTAACCGGTCTCCCTAAGGCCTATATGGACTATGCTGACGTATTTTGCAAAAAACAAGCTGAGACTCTACCTCCTCACAGGCCTTATGACTGTCCTATTGACCTCCTCCCGGGCACTACTCCACCCCGGGGCAGAATTTATCCTCTGTCCGCCCCAGAGACTCTTGCTATGTCTGAATACATCCAGGAAAATTTAAAAAAGGGGTTTATCCGCAAATCCTCCTCTCCTGCCGGAGCTAGATTTTTCTTTGTGTCCAAAAAAGATGGCTCCCTACGTCCTTGCATTGACTACCACGGACTTAATAAAATCACGGTAAAGAACCGCTACCCCCTACCTCTTATCTCTGAACTCTTTGATCGCCTTCAAGGTGCCCACATCTTTACCGAACTGGACTTAAGAGGTGCATATAATCTCATCCGCATCAGGGAGGGGGACGAATGGAAAACTGCATTTAACACCAGAGATGGACACTTTGAGTATCTGGTCATGCCCTTTGGCCTGTGCAACGCCCCTGCCGTCTTCCAAGACTTTGTTAATGAAATTTTTCGTGATCTCTTATATTCCTGTGTTGTTGTGTATCTGGACGATATTCTGATTTTTTCTGCCAACCTAGAAGAACACCGCCAGCATGTCCGCTGTTACGCCGAGCGCTCCGGGTCCCCGCTCCTCCCCGGAGCGCTCGCTACACTCTCTCCGCTGCAGCGCTCCGGTCAGATCCACTGACCCGGGGCGCTGCGATTCTGCTGCCAGCCGGGATGCGATTCGCGATGCGGGTAGCGCCCGCTCGCGATGCGCACCCCGGCTCCCGTACCTGACTCGCTCTCCCTCGGTCCTGTCCCGGCGCGCGCGGCCCCGCTCCCTAGGGCGCGCGCGCGCCGGGTCTTTGCGATTTAAAGGGCCACTGCGCCGCTGATTGGCGCAGTGATTCCAATTAGTGTCTTCACCTGTGCACTTCCCTATATCACCTCACTTCCCCTGCACTTCCCTGCCGGATCTTGTTGCCATTGTGCCAGTGAAAGCGTTTCCTTGTATGTTCCTAGCCTGTGTTCCAGACCTCCTGCCGTTGCCCCTGACTACGATCCTTGCTGCCTGCCCCGACCTTCTGCTACGTCCGACCTTGCTTCTGTCTACTCCCTTGTACCGCGCCTATCTTCAGCAGCCAGAGAGGTTGAGCCGTTGCTAGTGGATACGACCTGGTCACTACCGCCGCAGCAAGACCATCCCGCTTTGCGGCGGGCTCTGGTGAAAACCAGTAGTGACTTAGAACCGATCCACTAGCACGGTCCACGCCAATCCCTCTCTGGCACAGAGGATCCACTACCTGCCAGCCGGCATCGTGACAGTAGATCCGGCCATGGATCCCGCTGAAGTTCCTCTGCCAGTTGTCGCTGACCTCACCACGGTGGTCGCCCAGCAGTCACAACAGATAGCGCAACAAGGCCAACAGCTGTCTCAACTGACCGTTATGCTTCAGCAGTTACTACCACAGCTTCAGCAGTCATCTCCTCCGCCAGCTCCTGCACCTCCTCCGCAGCGAGTGGCCGCTCCTGGGCTACGCCTATCCTTGCCGGATAAATTTGATGGGGACTCTAAGTTTTGCCGTGGCTTTCTTTCCCAATGTTCCCTGCATCTGGAGATGATGTCGGACCTGTTTCCCACTGAAAGGTCTAAGGTGGCTTTCGTAGTCAGCCTTCTGTCCGGAAAAGCCCTGTCATGGGCCACACCGCTCTGGGACCGCAATGACCCTGTCACTGCCTCTGTACACTCCTTCTTCTCGGAAGTCCGAAGTGTCTTTGAGGAACCTGCCCGAGCCTCTTCTGCTGAGACTGCCCTGTTGAACCTGGTCCAGGGTAATTCTTCCGTTGGCGAGTATGCCGTACAATTCCGTACTCTTGCTTCAGAATTGTCCTGGAATAATGAGGCCCTCTGCGCGACCTTTAAAAAAGGCCTATCCAGCAACATTAAAGATGTTCTGGCCGCACGAGAAATTCCTGCTAATCTACATGAACTTATTCACCTAGCCACTCGCATTGACATGCGTTTTTCCGAAAGGCGTCAGGAGCTCCGCCAAGATATGGACTCTGTTCGCACGAGGCGTTTCTTCTCCTCGGCTCCTCTCTCCTCTGGTCCCCTGCAATCTGTTCCTGTGCCTCCCGCCGTGGAGGCTATGCAGGTCGACCGGTCTCGCCTGACACCTCAAGAGAGGACACGACGCCGCATGGAGAACCTCTGCCTGTACTGTGCTAGTACCGAACACTTCCTGAGGGATTGTCCTATCCGTCCTCCCCGCCTGGAAAGACGTCCGCTGACTCCGCACAAAGGAGAGACAGTCCTTGATGTCTACTCTGCTTCTCCACGTCTTACTGTGCCTGTGCGGATGTCTGCCTCTGCCTTCTCCTTCTCTACCGTGGCCTTCTTGGACTCTGGATCTGCAGGAAATTTTATTTTGGCCTCTCTCGTCAACAGGTTCAACATCCCAGTGACCAGTCTCGCCAGACCCCTTTACATCAATTGTGTAAACAATGAAAGATTGGACTGTACCATACGCTTCCGCACGGAGCCCCTTCTAATGAGCATCGGATCTCATCACGAGAGGATTGAACTTTTGGTCCTCCCCAATTGCACCTCGGAAATTCTCCTTGGACTTCCCTGGCTTCAACTTCATTCCCCAACCCTGGATTGGTCCACTGGGGAGATCAAGAGTTGGGGGCCCTCTTGTTCCAAGGACTGTCTAAGACCGGTTCCCAGTAACCCTTGCCGTGACTCTGTGGTTCCCTCAGTAACCGGTCTCCCTAAGGCCTATATGGACTTCGCGGATGTTTTCTGCAAAAAACAAGCTGAGACTCTACCTCCTCACAGGCCTTATGATTGCCCTATCGACCTCCTCCCGGGTACTACTCCACCCCGGGGCAGAATTTATCCTCTCTCTGCCCCAGAGACTCTTGCCATGTCTGAGTATGTCCAGGAAAATTTAAAAAAGGGCTTTATCCGTAAATCCTCCTCTCCTGCCGGAGCTGGATTTTTCTTTGTGTCCAAAAAAGATGGCTCCCTACGCCCTTGCATTGACTATCGCGGTCTTAATAAAATCACGGATAAGAACCGCTACCCCCTACCCCTCATCTCTGAACTCTTTGATCGCCTCCAAGGTGCCCACATCTTTACTAAATTGGACTTAAGAGGCGCCTATAACCTCATCCGCATCAGAGAGGGGGATGAGTGGAAAACGGCGTTTAACACCAGAGATGGACACTTTGAGTATCTGGTCATGCCCTTTGGCCTGTGCAACGCCCCTGCTGTCTTCCAAGACTTTGTCAATGAAATTTTTCGTGATCTGTTATACTCCTGTGTTGTTGTATATCTGGACGATATCCTAATTTTTTCTGCCAATCTAGAAGAACACCGCCAGCATGTCCGTATGGTTCTTCAGAGACTTCGTGACAATCAACTCTATGCCAAAATTGAGAAATGTCTGTTTGAATGCCAATCTCTTCCTTTTCTAGGATATTTGGTCTCTGGCCAGGGACTACAAATGGATCCAGACAAACTCTCTGCCGTCTTAGATTGGCCACGCCCCTCCGGACTCCGTGCTATCCAACGCTTTTTGGGGTTCGCCAATTATTACAGGCAATTTATTCCACATTTTTCTACCGTTGTGGCCCCTATCGTGGCTTTAACCAAAAAAAATGCCGATCCCAAGTCGTGGCCTCCTCAAGCGGAAGACGCCTTTAAACGACTCAAGTCTGCCTTTTCTTCGGCTCCCGTGCTCTCCAGACCTGACCCTTCCAAACCCTTCCTATTGGAGGTTGATGCCTCCTCAGTGGGAGCTGGAGCTGTTCTTTTACAAAAAAATTCTTCCGGGCATGCTGTCACTTGTGGTTTTTTTTCTAGGACCTTCTCTCCGGCGGAGAGGAACTACTCCATCGGGGATCGAGAGCTTCTAGCCATTAAATTAGCACTTGAGGAATGGAGGCATCTGCTGGAGGGATCAAGATGTCCAGTTATTATTTACACCGACCACAAGAACCTCTCCTACCTCCAGTCTGCCCAACGGCTGAATCCTCGCCAGGCCCGGTGGTCTCTGTTCTTTGCCCGATTTAATTTTGAGATTCACTTTCGTCCTGCCGATAAGAACATTAGGGCCGATGCTCTCTCTCGTTCCTCGGATGCCTCAGAAGTTGAACTCTCTCCGCAACACATCATTCCACCTGACTGCCTGATCTCCACTTCTCCAGCCTCCATCAGGCAAACTCCTCCAGGAAAGACCTTTGTTTCTCCACGCCAACGCCTCGGAATCCTCAAATGGGGTCACTCCTCCCATCTCGCTGGTCATGCGGGCATCAAGAAATCTGTGCAACTCATCTCCCGCTTCTATTGGTGGCCGACTCTGGAGACGGATGTTGTGGACTTTGTGCGAGCCTGCACTATCTGTGCCCGGGATAAGACTCCTGGCCAGAAGCCCGCTGGTTTTCTTCATCCCCTGCCTGTCCCCGAACAGCCTTGGTCTCTGATTGGTATGGATTTTATTACTGATTTACCCCCTTCCCGTGGCAACACTGTTATTTGGGTGGTCGTTGATCGATTCTCCAAAATGGCACATTTCATCTCTCTTCCTGGTCTTCCTTCAGCGCCTCAGTTGGCTAAACAATTTTTTGTACACATTTTTCGTCTTCACGGGTTGCCTACGCAGATCGTCTCGGATAGAGGCGTCCAATTCGTGTCTAAATTCTGGAGGGCTCTCTGTAAACAACTCAAGATTAAATTAAATTTTTCTTCTGCATATCATCCCCAGTCCAATGGACAAGTAGAAAGAATTAACCAAGTCTTGGGTGATTATTTGCGACATTTTGTTTCCTCCCGCCAGGATGACTGGGCAGATCTCCTTCCATGGGCCGAATTCTCGTATAACTTCAGAGTCTCTGAATCTTCCTCCAAATCCCCATTTTTCGTGGTGTACGGCCGTCACCCTCTTCCCCCCCTCCCTACCCCCTTGCCCTCTGGTCTGCCCGCTGTGGATGAAATTTCTCGTGACCTTTCCATTATATGGAGAGAGACCCAAAATTCTCTCTTACAGGCTTCTTCACGCATGAAGAGGTTCGCGGATAAGAAAAGAAGAGCTCCTCCCGTTTTTTCCCCTGGAGACAAGGTATGGCTCTCCGCTAAATATGTCCGCTTCCGTGTCCCTAGCTACAAGTTGGGACCACGCTATCTTGGTCCTTTCAAAATTTTGTGTCAAATTAATCCTGTCTCTTACAAACTTCTTCTTCCTCCTTCTCTTCGTATCCCTAATGCCTTTCACGTCTCTCTTCTTAAACCACTCATCCTCAACCGTTTTTCTCCCAAATCTGTTCCTCCCACTCCTGTTTCCGGCTCCTCGGACATCTTCTCTGTCAAAGAGATCTTAGCCTCTAAAAAGGTCAGAGGGAAAACTTTTTTTTTAGTGGACTGGGAGGGTTGTGGTCCTGAAGAGAGATCCTGGGAACCTGAGGACAACATCCTAGATAAAAGTCTGCTCCTCAGGTTCTCAGGCCCTAAAAAGAGGGGGAGACCCAAGGGGGGGGGTACTGTTACGCCGAGCGCTCCGGGTCCCCGCTCCTCCCCGGAGCGCTCGCTACACTCTCTCCGCTGCAGCGCTCCGGTCAGATCCACTGACCCGGGGCGCTGCGATTCTGCTGCCAGCCGGGATGCGATTCGCGATGCGGGTAGCGCCCGCTCGCGATGCGCACCCCGGCTCCCGTACCTGACTCGCTCTCCCTCGGTCCTGTCCCGGCGCGCGCGGCCCCGCTCCCTAGGGCGCGCGCGCGCCGGGTCTTTGCGATTTAAAGGGCCACTGCGCCGCTGATTGGCGCAGTGATTCCAATTAGTGTCTTCACCTGTGCACTTCCCTATATCACCTCACTTCCCCTGCACTTCCCTGCCGGATCTTGTTGCCATTGTGCCAGTGAAAGCGTTCCTTGTATGTTCCTAGCCTGTGTTCCAGACCTCCTGCCGTTGCCCCTGACTACGATCCTTGCTGCCTGCCCCGACCTTCTGCTACGTCCGACCTTGCTTCTGTCTACTCCCTTGTACCGCGCCTATCTTCAGCAGCCAGAGAGGTTGAGCCGTTGCTAGTGGATACGACCTGGTCACTACCGCCGCAGCAAGACCATCCCGCTTTGCGGCGGGCTCTGGTGAAAACCAGTAGTGACTTAGAACCGATCCACTAGCACGGTCCACGCCAATCCCTCTCTGGCACAGAGGATCCACTACCTGCCAGCCGGCATCGTGACATCCGCATGGTTCTTCAGAGACTTCGAGACAATCAACTTTATGCCAAAATGGAGAAATGTCTGTTTGAATGTCAATCTCTTCCTTTCCTAGGATACTTGGTCTCTGGCCAGGGACTACAAATGGACCCAGATAAACTCTCTGCCGTCTTAGATTGGCCACGCCCCTCCGGACTCCGTGCTATCCAACGTTTTTTGGGGTTCGCCAATTATTACAGACAATTCATTCCACATTTTTCCACTATTGTGGCTCCTATCGTGGCTTTAACCAAGAAGAATGCCAATCCCAAGTCCTGGTCTCCCCAAGCAGAAGACGCATTTAAACATCTCAAGTCTGCCTTTTCTTCTGCTCCCGTGCTCTCCAGACCTGACCCATCTAAACCCTTCCTATTGGAGGTTGATGCCTCCTCAGTGGGAGCTGGAGCGGTCCTTCTACAAAAAAATTCTTCCGGGCATGCTGTTACTTGTGGTTTTTTTTCTAGGACCTTCTCTCCGGCGGAGAGGAACTACTCCATCGGGGATCGAGAACTACTGGCCATTAAATTGGCACTTGAGGAATGGAGGCATCTGCTGGAGGGATCAAAATTTCCAGTTATCATTTACACCGACCACAAGAATCTCTCCTATCTCCAGTCTGCCCAACGGCTGAATCCTCGCCAGGCCAGGTGGTCTCTGTTCTTTGCCCGTTTTAACTTTGAAATTCATTTTCGCCCTGCCGACAAGAACATTAGGGCCGATGCTCTCTCTCGTTCCTCGGATGCTTCGGAAGTAGAGGTCTCTCCGCAACACATCATTCCTCCTGACTGTCAGATCTCCACTTCTCCAGCCTCCATCAGGCAAACTCCTCCAGGGAAGACCTTCGTTTCTCCACGCCAACGTCTCGGGATTCTCAAATGGGGTCACTCCTCCCACCTCGCTGGCCATGCGGGCATCAAAAAGTCTTTGCAACTCATCTCTCGTTTCTATTGGTGGCCGACTCTGGAGACGGATGTTGTGGATTTTGTGCGAGCCTGCACTGTCTGTGCCCGGGATAAGACTCCTCGCCAGAAGCCTGCTGGTCTCCTTCACCCTCTGCCTGTCCCCGAACAGCCTTGGTCTCTGATTGGTATGGACTTTATTACAGACTTACCCCCATCCCGTGGCAACACTGTTGTTTGGGTGGTCGTTGATCGATTTTCCAAGATGGCACATTTTATTCCTCTTCCTGGTCTTCCTTCAGCGCCTCAGTTGGCAAAAAATTTTTTGTACACATTTTTCGTCTTCACGGTTTGCCCACGCAGATCGTCTCGGATAGAGGCGTCCAATTCGTGTCAAAATTCTGGAGGGCTCTCTGTAAACAACTCAAGATTAAATTAAACTTCTCTTCTGCTTATCATCCTCAATCCAATGGGCAAGTAGAAAGAATTAACCAGGTCCTGGGTGATTATTTACGGCATTTTGTTTCCTCCCGCCAGGATGACTGGGCAGATCTTCTACCATGGGCCGAATTCTCGTACAACTTCAGAGTCTCTGAATCTTCTTCTAAATCCCCATTTTTCGTGGTGTACGGCCGTCACCCTCTTCCCCCCCTCCCTACTCCCTTGCCCTCTGGTTTGCCCGCTGTGGATGAAGTGACTCGTGATCTTTCCACCATATGGAAAGAGACCCAAAATTCTCTTTTACAGGCTTCATCTCGCATGAAAAAGTTTGCCGATAAGAAAAGAAGAGCTCCCCCCATTTTTGCTCCCGGAGACAAGGTATGGCTCTCCGCTAAATATGTCCGCTTCCGTGTCCCCAGCTACAAACTGGGACCACGCTATCTTGGTCCTTTCAAAATCTTGTGCCAAATTAATCCTGTCTCTTACAAACTTCTTCTCCCTCCTTCTCTTCGTATTCCCAATGCCTTTCATGTCTCTCTTCTTAAACCACTCATCATCAACCGTTTCTCTCCCAAACTTGTTTCTCCCACTCCTGTTTCCGGCTCCTCGGACATCTTCTCCGTAAAGGAGATACTGGCCTCCAAGACGGTCAGAGGGAAAAAATTTTTTTTAGTCGATTGGGAGGGCTGTGGTCCTGAGGAGAGATCCTGGGAACCTGAGGACAACATCCTAGACAAAAGTCTGGTCCTCAGGTTCTCAGGCTCCAAGAGGAGGGGGAGACCCAAGGGTACTGTTACGCCGAGCGCTCCGGGTCCCCGCTCCTCCCCGGAGCGCTCGCCTCATCCTCGCTACTGCAGCGCCCCGGTCAGATCCACTGACCGGGTGCGCTGCGATACCGCCTCCAGCCGGGATGCGATTCGCGATGCGGGTGGCGCCCGCTCGCGATGCGCACCCCGGCTCCCGTACCTGACTCGCTCTCCGTCGGTCCTGTCCCGGCGCGCGCGGCCCCACTCCCTAGGGCGCGCGCGCGCCGGGTCTCTGCTATTTAAAGGGCCACTGCGCCACTGATTGGCGCAGTGGTTCTAATTAGTGTGTTCACCTGTGCACTCCCTATGTATACCTCACTTCCCCTGCACTCCCTCGCCGGATCTTGTTGCCATTGTGCCAGTGAAAGCGTTTCCCAGTGTGTTCCTAGCCTGTGTTCCAGACCTCCTGCCGTTGCCCCTGACTACGATCCTTGCTGCCTGCCCCGACCTTCTGCTACGTCCGACCTTGCTCTTGTCTATTCCCTTGTACCGCGCCTATCTTCAGCAGTCAGAGAGGTTGAGCCGTTGCTAGTGGATACGACCTGGTTGCTACCGCCGCTGCAAGACCATCCCGCTTTGCGGCGGGCTCTGGTGAAAACCAGTAGCAGCTTAGAACCGGTCCACTAGCACGGTCCACGCCAATCCCTCTCTGGCACAGAGGATCCACCTCCTGCCAGCCGAATCGTGACAGACACTGAGCCACCTGACACCAGGGCCTGAGGAGACTGAACCACCTGACACCAGGGTCTGAGGAGACTGAGCCACCTGACACCAGGGCCTGAGGAGACTGAGCCACCTGACACCAGGGCCTGAGGACACTGATCCACCTGACACCAGGGCCTGAGGACACTGAGCCACCTGACACCAGGGCCTGAGGACACTGAGCCACCTGACACCAGGGCCTGAGGACACTTAGCCACCTGACACCAGGGCCTGAGGATACTTAGCCACCTGACACCAGGGCCTGAGGATACTTAGCCACCTGACACCAGGGCCTGAGGACACTGAGCCACCTGACACCAGGGCCTGAGGACACTGAGCCACCTGACACCAGGGCCTGAGGACACTGAGCCACCTTACACCAGGGCCTGAGGACACTGAGCCACCTGACACCAGGGCCTGAGGACACTTAGCCACCTGACACCAGGGCCTGTGGATACTTAGCCACCTGACACCAGGGCCTGTGGATACTTAGCCACCTGACACCAGGGCCTGAGGACACTGAGCCACCTGACACCAGGGCCTGAGGACACTGAGCCACCTGACACCAGGGCCTGAGGATACTTAGCCACCTGACACCAGGGCCTGAGGATACTTAGCCACCTGACACCAGGGCCTGAGGATACTTAGCCACCTGACACCAGGGCCTGAGGATACTTAGCCACCTGACACCAGGGCCTGAGGACACTGAGCCACCTGACACCAGGGCCTGAGGACACTGAGCCACCTGACACCAGGGCCTGAGGACACTGAGCCACCTGACACTAGGGCCTGAGGACACTGAGCCACCTGACACCAGGGCCTGAGGACACTGAGCCACCTGACACTAGGGCCTGAGGACACTGAGCCACCTGACACCAGGGCCTGAGGACACTGAGCCACCTGATACCAGGGCCTGAGGACACTGAGCCACCTGACACCAGGGCCTGAGGACACTGAGCCACCTGACACTAGGGCCTGAGGATACTGAGCCACCTGACACCAGGGCCTGAGGACACTGAGCCACCTGACACTAGGGCCTGAGGATACTGAGCCACCTGACACCAGGGCCTGAGGACACTGAGCCACCTGACACTAGGGCCTGAGGACACTGAGCCACCTGACACCAGGGCCTGAGGACACTGAGCCACCTGACACCAGGGCCTGAGGACACTGAGCCACCTGACACCAAGGCTGGTGCATGTAACCACGAGACCGAGGAACCTCTGGACACTTGGGGACTTGTCCCAGAACTAGAGGTCACTACAGATTACAAAGTAAGAAGGGCGGGAACATTAAATTAGTGCACTTAACCACCAGACACCAGGACTAGAGCATTTGAACTCCAGATATGGGGCATCTAACCATCAGATCCCAGGACTAGTGCACCTAATCACCAGATCCCAGGACTAGTGCACCTAATCACCAGATCCCAGGACTAGCGCACCTAATCACCAGATCCCAGGAATAGTGCACCTAATCACCAGATCCCAGGACTAGCGCACCTAATCACCAGATCCCAGGACTAGTGCACCTAATCACCAGATCCCAGGACTAATGCACCTAATCACCAGATCCCAGGACTAGTGCACCTAATCACCAGATCCCAGGACTAGTGCACCTAATCACCAGATCCCAGGACTAGTGCACCTAATCACCAGATCCCAGGAATAGTGCACCTAATCACCAGATCCCAGGAATAGTGCACCTAACCACCAGATCCCAGGAATAGTGCACCTAACCACCAGATCCCAGGACTAATGCACCTGACCACCAGATCCCAGGACCGGTGCACCAAATAAGCAGACCCCAGGACTAGTGCACCTAACCACCAGATCCCAGGGCTAGAGCATTTTACTTTTGGACTCCAGATACGGGCATCTAACCACCAGATCCCAGGACTAGTGTACCTAACCACCAGATCCCAGGAATAGTGCACTGACCACCAGATCCAAGGAATAATGAACCTGACCACCAGATTCCAGGACTAGTGCACCTGACCACCAGATCCCAGGACTAGTGCACCTGACCACCAGATCCCAGGACTAGTGCACCTGACCACCAGATCCCAGGACTAGTGCACCTGACCACCAGATCCCAGGACTAGTGCACCTGACCACCAGATCCCAGGACTAGTGCACCTGACCACCAGATCCCAAGACTAGTGCACCTGACCATCAGATCCCAGAACTAGTGCACCTGACCACCAGATCCCAGGACTAGTGCACCTGACCACCAGATACAAGGGTTAGAGAATTTAACTTTTGGACTCCAGGTATGGGACATCTAATCACCAGAACCCAGGACTAGTGCACCTAACCACCAGATCCAAGGAATAGTGCACCTGACCACCAGATCCAAGGACTAATGCACCTAAACACCAGATCAAAGGAATAGTGCACCTAACCACCAGATCCCAGGAATAGTGCACCTGACCACCAGATCCCAGGACTAGTGCACCTGACCACCAGATCCCAGGAATAGTGCACCTAACCACCAGATCCCAGGAATAGTGCACCTGACCACCAGATGCCAGGACTATTGCACCTAACAACCAGATCCCAGGAATAGTGCACCTAACCATCAGATCCCAGGAATAGTGCACCTAACCATCAGATCCCAGGAATAGTGCACCTAATCACCAGATCCCAGGAATAGTGCACATGACCACCAGATCCCAGAACTAGTGCACCTAACCACCAGATCCCAGGAATAGTGCACCTGACCACCAGATCCCAGGAATAGTGCACCTGAACACCAGATCCCAGGAATAGTGCACCTGTCCACCAGATCCCAGGAATAGTGCATATAACCACCAGATCCCATAACTAGTGCACCTAACCACCAGATCCCAGGAATAGTGCACCTAACCACCAGATCCCAAGAATAGTGCACCTGACCACCAGATCCCAGAACTAGTGCACCTAACCACCAGATCCCAGAACTAGTGCACCTAACCCCCAGATCTCAGGAATAGTGCACCTAACCACCAGATCCCAGGAATAGTGCACCTAACCACCAGATCCCAGGACTAGTGCACCTAACCACCATATACTAGGGCTAGAGCATTTAACTTTTTTACTCCAGATATGGAGCATCTAACCACCAGATCCCAGGACTAGTGCACCTAAACACCAGATCCCAGGACTTGTGCACCTAAACACCAGATCCCAGGAATAGTGCACCTAACCACCAGATCCCATGAATAGTGTACCTGACCACCAGATCCCAGGACTAGTGCACCTAAACACCAGATCCCAGGACTTGTGCACCTAAACACCAGATCCCAGGAATAGTGCACCTAACCACCAGATCCCAGGTATGGTGCACTGACCACCAGATCCCAGAAATAGTGCACCTCACCACCAGATCCCAAGAATAGTGCACCAAACCACCAGATCCCACGAATAGTGCACCTAACCACCAGATCCCAGGAATAGTGCACCTGACCGCCAGATCCCAGGAATAGTGCACCTCACCACCAGATCCCACGAATAGTGCACCAAACCACCAGATCCCACGAATAGTGCACCTAAACACCAGATCCCAGGACTAGTGCACCTGAACACCAGATCTCAGGAATAGTGCACCTGTCCACCAGATTCCAAGAATAGTGCACCTAACCACCAGATTCCAGGAATAGTGCACCTAAACACCAGATCCCAGGACTAGTGCACCTGAACACCAGATCCCAGGAATAGTGCACCTAACCATCAGATCCCAGGAATAGTGCACCTAACCATCAGATCCCAGGAATAGTGCACCTAACCACCAGATCCCAGGAATAGTGCACATGACCACCAGATCCCAGAACTAGTGCACCTAACCACCAGATCCCAGGAATAGTGCACCTGACCACCAGATCCCAGGAATAGTGCACCTGAACACCAGATCCCAGGAATAGTGCACCTGTCCACCAGATCCCAGGAATAGTGCATATAACCACCAGATCCCATAACTAGTGCACCTAACCACCAGATCCCAGGAATAGTGCACCTAACCACCAGATCCCAAGAATAGTGCACCTGACCACCAGATCCCAGAACTAGTGCACCTAACCACCAGATCCCAGAACTAGTGCACCTAACCCCCAGATCTCAGGAATAGTGCACCTAACCACCAGATCCCAGGAATAGTGCACCTAACCACCAGATCCCAGGACTAGTGCACCTAACCACCATATACTAGGGCTAGAGCATTTAACTTTTTTACTCCAGATATGGAGCATCTAACCACCAGATCCCAGGACTAGTGCACCTAAACACCAGATCCCAGGACTTGTGCACCTAAACACCAGATCCCAGGAATAGTGCACCTAACCACCAGATCCCATGAATAGTGTACCTGACCACCAGATCCCAGGACTAGTGCACCTAAACACCAGATCCCAGGACTTGTGCACCTAAACACCAGATCCCAGGAATAGTGCACCTAACCACCAGATCCCAGGTATGGTGCACTGACCACCAGATCCCAGAAATAGTGCACCTCACCACCAGATCCCAAGAATAGTGCACCAAACCACCAGATCCCACGAATAGTGCACCTAACCACCAGATCCCAGGAATAGTGCACCTGACCGCCAGATCCCAGGAATAGTGCACCTCACCACCAGATCCCACGAATAGTGCACCAAACCACCAGATCCCACGAATAGTGCACCTAAACACCAGATCCCAGGACTAGTGCACCTGAACACCAGATCTCAGGAATAGTGCACCTGTCCACCAGATTCCAAGAATAGTGCACCTAACCACCAGATTCCAGGAATAGTGCACCTAAACACCAGATCCCAGGACTAGTGCACCTGAACACCAGATCCCAGGAATAGTGCACCTGGCCACCAGATCCCAGGAATAATGCACCTAACCACCAGATTCCAGGAATAGTGCTCCTAACCACCAGATCCCAGGAATAGTGCACCTGACCACCAGATCCCAGAACTAGTGCACCTGACCACCAGATTCCAAGAATAGTGCACCTAACCACCATATCCCAGGAATAGTGCACCTGATCACCAGATCCCAGGAATAGTGCACCTGAACACCAGATCCCAGGAATAGTGCACCTAACCATCAGATCCCAGGAATAGTGCACCTAAACACCAGATCCCAGGAATAGTGCACCTAACCACCAGATCCCAGGAATAGTGCACCTGACCACCAGATCCCAGGAATAGTGCACCTGGCCACCAGATCCCAGGAATGGTGCACCTAACCACTAGATCCCAGGAATAGTGCACCTAAACACCAGATCCCAGAACTAGTGCACCTGACCACCAGATTCCAAGAATAGTGCACCTAACCACCATATCCCAGGAATAGTGTACCTGACCACCAGATCCCAGGAATAGTGCACCTGACCACCAGATCCCAGGACTAGTGCACCTAATCACCAGATCCCAGGACTAGTGCACCTGACCACCAGATCCCAGGAATAGTGCACCTAACCACCATATCCCAGGAATAGTGCACCTGACCACCAGATCCCAGGAATAGTGCACCTAACCACCAGATCCCAGGACTTGTGGATTGTGCACTTAACCCTTGGACACCAGGGATGTTATTTTTAACCACTGGACACAGAGGTTGGCATATTTAACCATTGGACTCTATGGCTGGTGCACTTAACCATTGGACTCCAGAGATGGTTCACTTAACCACTGGACTCCAGACATGGTGCACTTAACTACTGGACTCCAGAGATGGTGCACTTAACCACTGGACTCCAGAGATGGTGCACTTAACTACTGGACTCCAGAGATGGTGCACTTAACTACTATTCTCCAGAGATGGTGCACTTAACTACTGGACTCCAGAGATGGTGCACTTAACCACTGGACTCCAGAGATTGTGCACTTAACCACTGGACTCCAGAGATGGTGCACTTAACCACTGGATTCCAGACATGGTGCACTTAACTACTGGACTCCAGAGATGGTGCACTTAACTACTGGACTGCAGACATGGTGCACTTACCCACTGTACTCCAGAGATGGTGCACTTAACTACTGGACTCCAGAGATGGTGCACTTAACTACTGGACTCCAGAGATGGTGCACTTAACCACTGGACTCCAGAGATGGTGCACTTAACTACTGGACTCCAGATATGGTGCACTTAACCACTGGACTCCAGAGATGGTGCACTTACCCACTGGACTCCAGAGATGGTGCACTTAACTACTGGACTCCAGAGATGGTGCACTTACCCACTGGACTCCAGAGATGGTGCACTTAACCACTGGACTCCAGACATGGTGCACTTAACCACTCGACTCCAGAGATGGTGCACTTACCCACTGGACTCCAGAGATTGTGCACTTAACCACTGGACTCCAGACATGGTGCACTTAACCACTCGACTCCAGAGATGGTGCACTTACCCACTGGACTCCAGAGATGGTGCACTTACCCACTGGACTCCAGAGATGGTGCACTTAACCACTGGACTCCAGAGATGGTGCACTTAACCACTGGACTCCAGAGATGGTGCACTTAACTACTGGACTTCAGAGATGGTGCACTTAACTACTGGACTCCAGAGATGGTGCACTTAACCACTGGACTCCAGAGATGGTGCACTTACCCACTGGACTCCAGAGATGGTGCACTTAACTACTGGACTCCAGAGATGGTGCACTTAACTACTAGTCTCCAGAGATGGTGCACTTAACTACTGGACTCCAGAGATGGTGCACTTAACCACTGGACTCCAGAGATGGTGCACTTAACTACTAGACTCCAGAGATGGTGCACTTAACCACTGAACTCCAGAGATGGTGCACTTAACCACTGGACTCCAGAGATGGTGCACTTAACTACTATTCTCCAGAGATGGTGCACTTAACTACTGGACTCCAGAGATGGTGCACTTAACCACTGGACTCCAGAGATGGTGCACTTAACTACTAGTCTCCAGAGATGGTGCACTTAACTACTGGACTCCAGAGATGGTGCACTTAACCACTGGACTCCAGAGATGGTGCACTTAACTACTAGACTCCAGAGATGGTGCACTTAACCACTGGACTCCAGAGATGGTGCACTTAACCACTGGACTCCAGAGATGGTGCACTTAACTACTGGACTCCAGAGATGGTGCACTTAACTACTGGACTCCAGAGATGGTGCACTTAACCACTGGACTCCAGAGATGGTGCACTTAACTACTGGACTCCAGAGATGGTGCACTTAACCACTGGACTCCAGAGATGGTGCACTTAACTACTAGTCTCCAGAGATGGTGCACTTAACCACTGGACTCCAGAGATGGTGCACTTAACTACTGGACTCCAGAGATGGTGCACTTAACTACTGGACTCCAGAGATGGTGCACTTAACCACTGGACTCCAGAGATGGTGCACTTAACCACTGGACTCCAGAGATGGTGCACTTAACTACTGGACTCCAGAGCAGTGTATTGCACCCTGAATGTTGCAGTGAAGTTCCCTCTGCCTCATGTCTCCCGCCGCCTCCTCTCTAATAACTGATCACAGGGGACACAATGTTTTCTTAGAACATATGGAGAGAATTACACAACACTGGATCATTGTCCTGGTGGCACGAGCGGCAGGTGCGGCTGACAATATACCCCCCGAGGCTTAAAGGGACAGTGTCATCAGAAAATAACCTGCAGTCATATCAAGTTTTTATGTTAAACAGGCTGTTCAGCTCACAGAGCATTGTCTAGACTGGATACAATTATCACTTCTCAGCTGAGAACAGGACGAGCTATGTACAATGTATCAGTCTGGGGTCCAGGATGTTTAGCTCACAGAGCATTGTCTAGACTGGATATAATTGTATCACTTCTCAGCTGAGAGCAGGACTAGCTATGTACAATGTATCAGTCTGGAGTCCAGGATGTTTAGCTCACAGAGCATTGTCTAGACTGGATACAATTGTATCACTTCTCAGCTGAGAGCAGGACGAGCTATGTACAATGTATCAGTCTGGAGTCCAGGATGTTTAGCTCACAGAGCATTGTCTAGACTGGATACAATTGTATCACTTCTCAGCTGAGAGCAGGACAAGCTATGCACAATGTATCAGTCTGGAGTCCAGGAGGTTTAGCTCACAGAGCATTGTCTAGACTGGATACAATTGTATCACTTCTCAGCTAAGAGCAGGACGAGCTATGTACAATGTATCAGTCTGGGGTCCAGGATGTTTAGCTCACAGAGCATTGTCTAGACTGGATACAATTGTATCACTTCTCAACTGAGAGCAGGACGAGCTATGTACAATGTATCAGTCTGGAGTCCAGGATGTTTAGCTCACAGAGCATTGTCTAGACTGGATACAATTGTATCACTTCTCAGCTGAGAGCAGGACCAGCTATGTACAATGTATCAGTCTGGGGTCCAGGATGTTTAGCTCACAGAGCATTGTCTAGACTGGATATAATTGTATATACTTCTCAGCTGATAGCAGGACTAGATATGTACAATGTATCAGTCTGGAGTCCAGGGTGTTTAGCTCACAGAGCATTGTCTAGACTGGATACAATTGTATCACTTCTCAGCTGATAGCAGGACGAGCTATGTACAATGTATCAGTCTGGAGTCCAGGGTGTTTAGCTCACAGAGCATTGTCTAGACTGGATACAATTGTATCACTTCTCAGCTGATAGCAGGACTAGATATGTACAATGTATCAGTCTGGAGTCCACTTCTAAGAGACATTTATATATAATTAATCTATATACATTAGGGTAACCTGTCATATATAAGAAACTTTACAAACTTTGCATAAAGTAATTGCACAAGTGAATAAATATATTTGACTGTTTGTAACGTCCACACGTGACCCCAAGAATCACCTCCGAACACATTGTCAACAAAGAAACTGGAAACATCTTATTACATCATGGAATGTTACAGAAATAAACCGCCTGTCAGCAGGAGTGATGATGTCATCAGAATGAGGGCGTGGCCTCCGGGTCATGTGTCTTTACATACAATATGGACAAAACAAAGCAGGTACCTGAGGGTGACGACACAAACCCTCCCTCTGTATTGTACCTGCAGGATTCATACTGAGCTGTTGACCTATAGATATATAAATAGAAATATTACAGAATAACACAAATCATCAGGTTATTATTTATTAACCTTCTAAATTTACCTGCGAATACAGAACGTAATGGAGGAGCACGAGACTAAAGGGCGACTCCTGTTTTTATTATTGTTACCATTACTCATCCAGAAATCATTCACCTGGTAAACACGTCCTCCAAATAGTTGTTTTCTGAATTTCCATACTGCCCCTATATACAAGAACATAACTACTATAATACTGCTCCTATATACAAGAATATAACTACTATAATACTGCCCCCTATATACAAGAACATAGCTACTATAATACTGCTCCTATATACAAGAATATAACTACTATAATACTGCTCCTATATACAAGAATATAACTACTATAATACTGCCCCCTATATACAAGAACATAACTACTATAATACTGCCCCCTATATACAAGAACATAGCTACTATAATACTGCTCCTATATACAAGAATATAACTACTATAATACTGCTCCTATATACAAGAATATAACTACTATAATACTGCCCCCTATATACAAGAACATAGCTACTATAATACTGCTCCTATATACAAGAATATAACTACTATAATACTGCTCCTATATACAAGAATATAACTACTATAATACTGCCCCCTATATACAAGAACATAACTACTATAATACTGCTCCTATATACAAGAATATAACTACTATAATACTGCTCCTATATACAAGAATATAACTACTATAATACTGCTCCTATATACAAGAATATAACTACTATAATACTGCCCCCTATATACAAGAACATAACTACTATAATACTGCCCCTTATATACAAGAATATAACTACTATAATACTGCTCCTATATACAAGAATATATCTACTATAATACTGCCTCCTATATACAAGAATATAACTACTATAATACTGCTCCTATATACAGGAATATAACTACTATAATACTGCTCCTATATACAAGAATATAACTACTATAATACTGCCCCTATATACAAGAATATAACTACTATAATACTGCTCCTATATACAATAATATAACTACTATAATACTGCTCCTATATACAATAATATAACTACTATAATACTGCTCCTATATACAAGAATATAACTATTATAATACTGCTCCTATATACAAGAATATAACTACTATAATACTGCCCCTATATACAAGAATATAACTACTATAATACTGCTCCTATATACAAGAATATAACTACTATAATACTGCTCCTATATACAAGAATATAACTACTATAATACTGCTCCTATACACAAGAATATAACTACTATAATACTGCTCCCTATATACAAGAATATAACTACTATAATACTGCTCCTATATACAAGAATATAACTACTATAATACTGCTCTTATATACAAGAATATAACTACTATAATACTGCTCCTATATACAAGAATATAACTACTATAATACTGCTCCTATATACAAGAATATAACTACTATAATACTGCTCCCTATATACAAGAATATAACTACTATAATACTGCTCCTATATACAAGAATATAACTACTATAATACTGCCTCCTATATACAAGAATATATCTACTATAATACTGCTCCTATATACAGGAATATAACTACTATAATACTACTCCTATATACAAGAATATAACTACTATAATACTGCTCCTATATACAAGAATATAACTACTATAATACTGCTCCATTATACAAGAATATAACTACTATAATACTGCTCCCTATATACAAGAACATAACTACTATAATACTGCCCCCTATATACAGGAATATAACTACTATAATACTGCCTCCTATATACAAGAATATAACTACTATAATACTGCTCCTATATACAAGAATATAACTACTATAATACTGCTCCTATATACAAGAATATAACTACTATAATACTGCCCCCTATATACAAGAATATAACTACTATAATACTGCTCCTATATACAAGAATATAATTACTATAATACTGCCTCCTATATACAAGAATATAACTACTATAATACTGCTCCTATATACAAGAATATAACTACTATAATACTGCTCCTATATACAAGAATATAACTATTATAATACTGCTCCTATATACAAGAATATAACTACTATAATACTTCTCCTATATACAAAAATATAACTACTATAATACTGCCTCCTATATACAGGAATATAACTACTATAATACTGCTCCTATATACAAGAATATAACTACTATAATACTGCTCCTATATACAAGAATATAACTACTATAATACTGCCTCCTATATACAGGAATATAACTACTATAATACTGCTCCTATATACAAGAATATAACTACTATAATACTGTCTCCTATATACAAGAATATAACTACTATAATACTGCTCCTATATACAGGAATATAACTACTATAATACTGCTCCTATATACAAGAATATAACTACTATAATACTGCCTCCTATATACAAGAATATAACATTGATTTCCTCTTAGTATCTCGGGTCTATAGATCTGGTGACAGTAGATACGGATCCTCTATACATTATCGTTGCTATTTATATACAGGTCCCGGGGCGCTCGGCTGCTGCAGTAATGGGATCCTGTGTAAATAGGCGTCAGGAGTCTGTGTTGTGTATACAGCGATAGCGTCCTGCCCCAACCTGTACAGCAGTGTTTCCTAACCAGAGTGCCTCCAGCTGTTGCAAAACTACAACTCCCAGCATGCCCGGACAGCCTTCGGCTGTCTGGGCATGCTGGGAGTTGTAGTTTTGCAACAGCTGGAGGCACACCGGTTGGGAAACACTGCTGTACAGTGATTATTTCTTATACAATGTATCGGTATAGTCCTCCATATTCAGATGTAGCAGAGCTGAACTTGTCATGAAACTGTTGCTCATCATAAATTCCTCGCTCTGCAAAGTCATCGTGATTGTGCGACGCGACAAACTCAGCACCGCTACATCTCCGCCCAAGTAAACATCGTATCCATTACAGCGGGAAGTGGAGAACGCAACGCGGACCCATAAAAGAGTTAAGTAGCTGTGCGGAGCGGAGAAGAAGCACTTAGACTTGCGAAGAAGGAAAACTCTATTATGGCGAGATGCGGCGCGGAGGATACGATGTCGCTAATGGCTCCATTAAACATTTAGGAGATGAGGTCATGTGATCCATTAGTTTGGAAAGCAAAAAAATCCTGAATCGATATGAAGAATATGAAAAAAAAAAATTATAATAAAATTCGGAGTCCTGAGTGTCCAGAGGGGTCACATGACTCGTGCCTATAGATTTGTTCACAGAATGAGGCGTAGAGTCTTATATGGAGCCTCAACGTCTCATAGCCAGAGGGGGAACTTGTAGGACGGGTACCACCTATGCACCCCCTAGTTACACCAGGGCCCCAGCTGGGTACCACCTATGCACCCCCTAGTTACACCAGGACCTGGGCCGGGTACCACCTATGCACCCCCTAGTTACTCCAGGACCCGGGCCGGGTACCACCTATGCACCCCCTAGTTACACCAGGGCCCGGGCTGTGTACCACCTATGCACCCCCTAGTTATACCAGGGCCCAAGCTGGGTACCATCTATGCACCCCCTAGTTACACCAGGACCCGGGCCGGGTACCACCTATGCACCCCCTAGTTACTCCAGGACCCGGGCCGGGTACCACCTATGCACCCCCTAGTTACTCCAGGACCCGGGCCGGGTACCACCTATGCACCCCCTAGTTACACCAGGGCCCGGGCTGTGTACCACCTATGCACCCCCTAGTTATACCAGGGCCCGAGCTGGGTACCACCTATGCACCCCCTAGTTACACCAGGACCCGGGCCGGGTACCACCTATGCACCCCCTAGTTACACCAGGCCCTGAGCCGGGTACCACCTATGCACCCCCTAGTTACACCAGGGCCCGAGCTGGGTACCACCTATGCACCCCCTAGTTACACCAGGACCCGAGCAGGGTACCACCTATGCACCCCCTAGTTACACCAGGACCCGGGCCGGGTACCACCTATGCACCCCCTAGTTACACCAGGACCCGGGCCGGGTACCACCTATGCACCCCCTAGTTACACCAGGACCCGGGCCGGGTACCACCTATGCACCCCCTAGTTACACCAGGACCCGAGCCGGGTACCACCTATGCACCCCCTAGTTACACCAGGACCCGAGCAGGGTACCACCTATGCACCCCCTAGTTATACCAGGGCCCGAGCTGGGTACCACCTATGCACCCCCTAGTTACACCAGGACCCGGGCCGGGTACCACCTATGCACCCCCTAGTTACACCAGGACCCGGGCCGGGTACCACCTATGCACCTCCTAGTTATACCAGGGCCCGAGCTGGGTACCACCTATGCACCCCCTAGTTACACCAGGACCCGGGCCGGGTACCACCTATGCACCCCCTAGTTACACCAGGACCCGGGCCGGGTACCACCTATGCACCCCCTAGTTACACCAGGACCCGGCCCGGGTACCACCTATGCACTCCCTAGTTACACCAGGACCCGAGCCGGGTACCACCTATGCACCCCCTAGTTACACCAGGACCCGAGCAGGGTACCACCTATGCACCCCCTAGTTATACCAGGGCCCGAGCTGGGTACCACCTATGCACCCCCTAGTTACACCAGGAAACGGGCCGGGTACCACCTATGCACCCCCTAGTTACACCAGGACCCGGGCCGGGTACCACCTATGCACCCCCTAGTTACACCAGGACCCGGGCCGGGTACCACCTATGCACCCCCTAGTTACACCAGGACCCGGGCCGGGTACCACCTATGCACCTCCTAGTTATACCAGGGCCCGAGCTGGGTACCACCTATGCACCCCCTAGTTACACCAGGACCCGGGCCGGGTACCACTTATGCACCCCCTGGTTACACCAGGACCCAGGGACGGGGCTGAGTACCACCTATGCACCCCCTAGTTACACCAGGACCCGAGCAGGGTACCACCTATGCACCCCCTAGTTATACCAGGGCCCGAGCTGGGTACCACCTATGCACCCCCTAGTTACACCAGGAAACGGGCCGGGTACCACCTATGCACCCCCTAGTTACACCAGGACCCGGGCCGGGTACCACCTATGCACCCCCTAGTTACACCAGGACCCGGGCCGGGTACCACCTATGCACCCCCTAGTTACACCAGGACCCGGGCCGGGTACCACCTATGCACCTCCTAGTTATACCAGGGCCCGAGCTGGGTACCACCTATGCACCCCCTAGTTACACCAGGACCCGGGCCGGGTACCACTTATGCACCCCCTGGTTACACCAGGACCCAGGGACGGGGCTGAGTACCACCTATGCACCCCCTAGTTACACCAGGGACGGGGCTGGGCACCACACGTGCACCCCATTGTTACACCAGGGACGGGGCCAGAAACACACACCCCTAGTTACCCCCCTGGTCTCAGCTCTGTGTAGACCATAAATCAGGGCCAAGGTGGTGGGGCGCATAGCACTGTTCATCCTGAGCCCCCTTTTGCAGGAATAGATGTATATACCAGGGGGTGTGAGGAGCTGGTGATGACCCTGTGGGCATGGGAATGGCTGTAGTAAGTGGTCGTCATATCTATACATCATGTATTGTCAGGACAGGGAAGAGGCCGGAGGTTACAGGAGGTTGTGTCCATTCATCTCCCTGTACATGGGTCCTGTCCTCCATTCTACTGACCTCCTTTTTTTCTGTCCTCCATCCTACTGTCTGTGTGACCTCCTCCCCCCCCCCCATTCTACTGTCTGTGTGACCTCCTGTCCCCCCATCCTACTGTCTGTGTGACCTCTTGTCCCCCCATCCTACTGTCTGTGTGACCTCTTGTCCCCCCATCCTACTGTCTGTGTGTGACCTCTTGCCTCCCCCCCATTCTACTGTCTGTGTGACCTCCTGCCCCCCCCATCATACTGTCTGTGTGACCTCTTGCCCCCATCCTTCTGTCTGTGTGACCTCTTGCCCCCCATCCTTCTGTCTCCTATCCCCTTGTTCTCCTTTCATCATGTCCTCCTGTACCCTATCCCCCCTTTACCCCTGATCTCCAGCCCCCACTCCCCTTGTCTTCCAGATCTGAAGCCCCCTATCCCCAGTCAATTTCCCTCCTTTCCTCCTGTACCCTATTGCCCGCCCCCCCTTTTACCCAGATCTCCTGCCCCCTATCCCCAGTCCATTCCCCTCCCCTTTACCCCTGGTCTCCTATCCCCCTTTCCTCTTCTCCCCCTGATCTGACCTGTTGTCCTCTTCCCTTCTGTCCTCTCTCCTGATCTCTTTCCTCTTTCCCTCCTTTCCTTTTGTTCTCTTCTCCCATTTCATTGAGTCCCCAGACCCCCTGTCCCCCTTTCCTCTTGTCCTCTAGTTCTCGTGCGTCCTTCCTGTTCCCCTATCCTTCTGTCCTCATGACCTTCTGTCTCGTTGACCTCCTCTCTATCAGTTCCTTTGTTTGACCTCTTGTCCCGTTCCTGTGTCCTGACCCTTTGCTCTTCTATCCCCATCTCCCTTGGTTCCTGTATACTGGTATCCAGGACCTCTTTTTCTTCCGTCCCCCATTGCCGTGACCTCTAGTCCCCATGTCCTCCTGCCGAGGTGTTCACATTTTCTCCTTTCCCAATGTCCCTCTGTCCTTGATTCCTCTCCTCCTGTCCGCCATCCTCCCACTCATTCACCTGTCTCCTGAACTCTGTCCTGGTCCTCCCCCGTTCTCCTGCCGATCCTCTTCCCCCCTCATCTTCCTGTCCCTGTTCTCTTTTCCTCAATCCTCCTGTCCCCTTCTCCTCTCCACACAATCCTCCTGTCCCCCCTGTTCTACCACCGATCCTCCTGTCCTCTTCTCCTCCATCCTCCTGTCCTTCCATCCTCTTATGTCCCTGACCTCTTTTCCTCAGTCCTCCTGTTTCCTTCCAATCCTCTTGTCCCTCTGTCCTCTTCTCCCTCCATCCTCCTGTCTTCTTCTCCCCATCCTTCTGTCTCCTGTCCTCTTCTCCCCCCATTGTCCTGTCCTCTTGCCTTCTTCTCCCCCTCCCCATTGTCCTGTCCCCTTGTCCTCTTCCCCCCCCCATTGTCCTGTCCCCCTGTCCTCTTCCTCCCCCCATTTTCCTTTCCCCCTGTCCTCTTCTACCCCCATTGTCCTGTCCCCCTGTCCTCTTCTTCACCAATTGTCCTGTTCCCGTCTTCTTCTCCCCCCATCCTCCTGTCCTCTTCTCCCCCCATTGTCCTGTCCCCCTGTCATCTTATGTCCTATGTCCTGTACCCCTGTTCTCTTCTCCCCTATTGTCCTTGTCACGGTGCCGGCTGGCAGGTAGTGGATCCTCTGTGCCAGAGAGGGATTGGCGAGGACCGCGCTAGTGGACCGGTTCTAAGTCACTACTGGTTTTCACCAGAGCCCGCCGCAAAGCGGGATGGTCTTGCTGCGGCGGTAGTGACCAGGTCGTATCCACTAGCAACGGGTCACCTCTCTGACTGCTGATGATAGGCGAGGTACAAGGGAGTAGACAGAAGCAAGGTCGGACGTAGCAGAAGGTCGGGGGCAGGCGGCAAGGTTCGTAGTCAGGGTGGATAGCAGAAGTTCTGGTACACAGGCTTTAGACACACAATACGCTTTCACTAGGCACAAGGGCAACAAGATCCGGCAAGGGAGTGCATGGGAGGAGGTTAGATATAGTCAGGGACCAGGTGGAAGCCAATTAAGCAAATTGGGCCAGGCACCAATCATTGGTGCACTGGCCCTTTAAGTCTCAGGGAGCTGGCGCGCGCGCGCCCTAGAGAGCGGAGCCGCGCGCGCCAGCACATGACAGCAGGGGACGGGAACGGGTAAGTGACCTGGGATGCGATTCGCGAGCGGGCACGTCCCGCTGTGCGAATCGCGTCCCCAACGGCCATGACAGTGCAGCGCTCCCGGTCAGCGGGACTGACCGGGGAGCTGCAGGGAGAAAGACGCCGTGAGCGCTCCGGCGAGGAGCGGGGACCCGGAGCGCTAGGCGTAACAGTACCCCCCCCTTAGGTCTCCCCTTTTTTTTGTCCGGTGACTGCCTCCCCTGGGATGAGGACACCGGGAAGGAATGGATGGTTTCCTCAATGGCAGGCAGTACAGCAGGAGTAGGAATGGGGAGGGAGGGCAGAGGGTGAAGCTTGGCACGGGGCAGGGAGACACAAGGACGGGAGCCATGAGGGGACACAGAGGCTTGCCTGAAGGGACTGGGAGGGGGGGAGAGGCATTTTCTGTGGCAGGCAGAGTCCCTACCGACTTTAGGGGGACCGGATACAGGACGAACCACAGGGTCACGGCAGGGAGTACTGGGAACTGGTTTAAGGCAGTCCTTGGAACAAGAGGGACCCCAACTCTTGATCCCCCCAGTGGACCAGTCCAGGGTTGGGGAATGGTGTAGAAGCCAGGGTAGTCCAAGGAGAACTTCGGAAGTGCAATTGGGAAGGACAAAAAATTCAATTTTCTCGTGATGAGGTCCGATGCACATTAGGAGGGGCTCCGTGCGGTAACGCACGGTGCAATCCAACCTGGCTCCGTTGACCGCGGAAATGTGGAGTGGCTTGACAAGACGGGTCACCGGAATGCGGAATTTATTCACCAAGGACTCCCGAATAAAATTCCCAGAAGCACCAGAGTCCAGGCAGGCCACGGCTGAGAGGGAAGAGCTGGCTGAAGTAGAAATCCGTACAGGCACCGTGAGACGTGGAGAAGCCGACTTAGCATCCAGAGACGCCACACCCACGAGAGCTGGGTGCGAGCGTGCGTTTCCCAGACGTGGAGGACGGATAGGGCAATCCACCAAAAAATGTTCGGTACTGGCACAGTACAGACAAAGATTCTCTTCCTTACGGCGATTCCTCTCTTCCAGGGTCAGGCGAGACCGATCCACTTGCATGGCTTCCTCGGCGGGAGGCCTAGGCGCAGATTGCAGTGGAGACTGTGGGAGAGGTGTCCAGAGATCTAAGTCTTTTTCCTGGCGGAGCTCTTGATGTCTCTCAGAAAAACGCATGTCAATGCGAGTGGCTAGATGAATGAGTTCATGTAGATTAGCAGGAGTTTCTCGTGCGGCCAGAACATCTTTAATGTTGCTGGATAGGCCTTTTTTAAAGGTCGCGCAGAGGGCCTCATTATTCCAGGAAAGTTCAGAAGCAAGAGTACGGAATTGTATGGCGTACTCGCCAACGGAAGAATTACCCTGGACCAGGTTCAGCAGGGCAGTCTCAGCAGAAGAGGCTCGGGCAGGTTCCTCAAAGACACTTCGAATTTCCGAGAAGAAGGAGTGTACAGAGGCAGTGACGGGGTCATTGCGGTCCCAGAGCGGTGTGGCCCATGACAGAGCTTTTCCAGACAGAAGGCTGACTACGAAAGCCACCTTAGACCTTTCAGTAGGAAACTGGTCCGACATCATCTCCAAGTGCAGAGAACATTGCGAAAGGAAGCCACGGCAAAACTTAGAGTCCCCATCAAATTTATCCGGCAAGGACAGGCGGAGGCTAGGAGTGGCCACTCGCTGCGGAAGGGGTGCAGGAGCTGGCGGAGGAGATGATTGCTGCTGAAGTTGCGACTGAAGTTGCTGCACAATGGTGAATACTTCCGACAGCTGGTGGGTTAGATGGGCGATCTGTCGGGATTGCTGGGCGACCACCGTGGTGATATCAGAGATATAAGGCAGAGGGACGTCAGCGGGATCCATGGCCCGATCTACTGTCACGGTGCCGGCTGGCAGGTAGTGGATCCTCTGTGCCAGAGAGGGATTGGCGAGGACCGCGCTAGTGGACCGGTTCTAAGTCACTACTGGTTTTCACCAGAGCCCGCCGCAAAGCGGGATGGTCTTGCTGCGGCGGTAGTGACCAGGTCGTATCCACTAGCAACGGGTCACCTCTCTGACTGCTGATGATAGGCGAGGTACAAGGGAGTAGACAGAAGCAAGGTCGGACGTAGCAGAAGGTCGGGGGCAGGCGGCAAGGTTCGTAGTCAGGGTGGATAGCAGAAGTTCTGGTACACAGGCTTTAGACACACAATACGCTTTCACTAGGCACAAGGGCAACAAGATCCGGCAAGGGAGTGCATGGGAGGAGGTTAGATATAGTCAGGGACCAGGTGGAAGCCAATTAAGCAAATTGGGCCAGGCACCAATCATTGGTGCACTGGCCCTTTAAGTCTCAGGGAGCTGGCGCGCGCGCGCCCTAGAGAGCGGAGCCGCGCGCGCCAGCACATGACAGCAGGGGACGGGAACGGGTAAGTGACCTGGGATGCGATTCGCGAGCGGGCGCGTCCCGCTGTGCGAATCGCGTCCCCAACGGCCATGACAGTGCAGCGCTCCCGGTCAGCGGGACTGACCGGGGAGCTGCAGGGAGAAAGACGCCGTGAGCGCTCCGGGGAGGAGCGGGGACCCGGAGCGCTAGGCGTAACAGTCCTGTCCCCCTGTCCTCTTCTTCTCCCCCCATTGTCCTGTCCTCTTCCCCCCCATCCTCCTGTCCCCCTGTCCTCTTCTCACCCCCATCCTCCTGTCCCCCTGTCCTCTTCTCCCCCCCACATTGTGCTGTCCCCCTGTCCTCTTCCCCCCCCCCATTGTGCTGTCCCCCTGTCCTCTTTTCCCCCAATGTCTTGTCCCCCTGTCGTCTTATCCCCCTATGTCCTGTCCTCTTCTCCCCTATTATCCTGTCCCCCTGTCCTCTTCTTCTCCCCTATTGTCCTGTCCCCCTGTCCTCTTCTCCCCCCATTGTCCTGTACCCCTGTCCTCTTCTCCCCCCATTGTCCTGTCCCCCTGTCGTCTTATCCCCTATGTCCTGTACCCCTGTTCTCTTCTCCCCCAATTGTCCTGTCCCCCTGTCCTCTTCTTCTCCCCCCATTGTCCTGTTCCCCTGTCCTCTTCTTCTCCCCCTATTGTGCTGTCCTCTTCCCCCCATTCTCCTGTCCCCCTGTCCTCTTCTCCCCCATCCTCCTGTCCCCCTGTCCTCTTCTCCCCCCCCCATTGTGCTGTCCCCCTGTCCTCTTCTCCCCCCCCCATTGTGCTGTCCCCCTGTCGTCTTATCCCCCTATGTCCTGTCCCCCTGTCCTCTTCTCCCCTATTGTCCTGTCCCCCTGTCCTCTTCTTCTCCCCTATTGTCCTGTCCCCCTGTCCTCTTCTTCTCCCCCAATTGTCCTGTCCCCCTGTCCTCTTCTTCTCCCCCCCATTGTCCTGTTGTCCTGTCCCCCTGTCCTCTTCTCCCATTGTCCTGTCCCCCTGTCCTCTTCTTTAGCTCCCATCCTCCTGTCCCCCTGTCCTCTTCTTCTCCCCCCATCCCCCTGTCCTCATCTCCCCCATCCTCCTGTCCCCCTGTCCTCTTCTCCCCCCATCCTCCTGTCCCCCTGTCCTCTTCTCCCCCCCCCCGTCCCCCCGTCCTCTTCTCCCCCCATCCTCCTGTCACCCTGTCCTCTTCTCCCCCCCGTCCTCTTCTCCCCCCATCCTCCTGTCCCCCTGTCCTCTTCTCCCCCCATCCTCCTGTCCCCCTGTCCTCTTCTCCCCCCCCGTCCCCCTGTCCTCTTCCCCCCCCCCCGTCCTCCTGTCCCCCTGTCCTCTTCTCCCCCCGTCCCCATGTCCTCTTCTCCCCCCATCCTCCTGTCCTCTTCTCCCCCCCCCCGTCCCCCTGTCCTCTTCTCCCCCCCCTCCCCCGTCCTCCTGTCCCCCTGTCCTCTTCTCCCCCCGTCCTCCTGTCCTCTTCTCCCCCCCGTCCTCCTGTCCCCCTGTCCTCTTCTCCCCCCCGTCCCCCTGTCCTCTTCTCCCCCTGTCCTCCTGTCCCCCTGTCCTCTTCTCCCCCCATCCTCCTGTCCCCCTGTCCTCTTCTCCCCCCATCCTCCTGTCCCCCTGTCCTCTTCTCCCCCAATCCTCCTGTCCCCCTGTCCTCTTCTCCCCCCCATCCTCCTGTCCCCCTGTCCTCTTCCCCCCCCCCCATCGTCCTGTCCCCCTGTCCTCTTCTGCCACCATCCTCCTGTCCTCTTCTCCCCCTATCCTCCTGTCCTCTTCTCCCCCCCATCCTCCTGTCCCCCTGTCCTCTTCTGCCACCATCCTCCTGTACTCTTCTCCCCCCATCCTCCTGTCCCCCTGTCCTCTTCTTCCCTCCCATCCTCCTGTCCCCCAGACCTCTTCTCCCCCATCCTCCTGTCCCCATGTCCTCTTCTCCCCCCCATCCTCCTGTCCCCCAATCCTCTTCTCCCCCCCATCCTCCTGTCCCCCTGTCCTCTTCTCCCCCCCCCCCATCCTCCTGTCCCCCTGTCCTCTTCTCCCCCCCCCATCGTCCTGTCCCCCTGTCCTCTTCTGCCACCATCCTCCTGTCCTCTTCCCCCCCATCCTCCTGTCCCCCTGTCCTCTTCTGCCACCATCCTCCTGTCCTCTTCTCCCCCCCCATCCTCCTGTCCCCCTGTCCTCTTCTTCCCCCCCATCCTCCTGTCCCCCTGTCCTCTTCTCCCCCATCCTCCTGTCCCCCTGTCCTCTTCTCCCCCATCCTCCTGTCCCCCTGTCCTCTCCCCCCCCCCATCCTCCTGTCCCCCTGTCCTCTTCTCCCCCCCATCCTCCTGTCCCCCTGTTCTCTTCTCCCCCATCCTCCTGTCCCCCTGTCCTCTTCTCCCCCATCCTCCTGTCCCCCTGTCCTCTTCTCCCCCCCATCCTCCTGTCCCCCTGTCCTCTTCTCCCCCATCCTCCTGTCCCCCTGTCCTCTTCTCCCCCCCATCCTCCTGTCCCCTCCTCCTCTCATTCTGCTCCTTATTTAGTTATTGTTTGATTCTCTTCCAGGACGGTGTGGGGAGTTTTCTGGCAGAGGACATGACAATGATTTTCTTTTCCAGCAGAGGGACTGAAATCTGAGTCGAGCACCAAGTTTCCTGGAGTAATAGACAGAAGTCCCTGCAGGTGAGAGGACCCAGAGCCCGGACAGAAGCCTCTGCTGACTATATACTGCACCAGGGACCCCCATCAGGAAGGAGAGCCGGACCCCCAGGTGAGCCAGAAGGGGTGGTGGGGTGACCTCCAAGGGGTCAGGGAGACCGTGAGCTTCTATGTGTGATACCAGGGTGAGTGCCAGCTGCCAGGGCTCAGGGTGACAGCACCGGCTTAGATACAGAGTATCGCACCACAGGATGGAAGCAGAGTGTTATAGGGAGGTCAGAGGTCACCCCTATATAATAGGTGGAATAAGGTTTGTAGTCCTGACTCATATTCACTTTGTTCTTCTATAAACCCAACTCTGTATACAGCAAACTGTGCACCGGCCCCCAATATATATATAATCTCCCTGCTGTATACACTGCACCGGCCCTATGTGTATATATATATATATATATATATATATATATATATATATATAAAATCTCCCTGCTGTATACACTGCACCGGCCCTATGTATATATATATATATATATATATATATATATATAATCTCCCTGCTGTATACACTGCACCGGCCCTATGTGTATATATATATATATATATATATATATATATAAAATCTCCCTGCTGTATACACTGCACCGGCCCTATGTATATATATATATATATATATATATATATATATATATATATAATCTCCCTGCTGTATACACTGCACCCTGCTCCTATATATATAATCTCCCTGCTGTATACACTGCATCCGGCCCCTATATATATCATCTCCCTGCTGTATACACTGGATCCGGCCCATATATATATGTATATATATATATATATATATGATATATATTTCATCTCCCTGCTGTATACACTGCACCTGGCCCCTATATCTATAATCTCCCTGCTGTATATACTGCATCTGGCCCCTATAGATATCATCTCCCTGCTGTATACACTGCACCTGGCCCCTATATATATAATCTCCCTGCTGTATACACTGCATCCGGCCCCTATATATATCATCTCCCTGCTGTATACACTGCATCCGGCCCCTATATATATCATCTCCCTGCTGTATACACTGCATCCAGCCCCTGTATATATATAATCTCCCTGCTGTATATGTTGTTGTATACACGGCACCTCTCCTGTATACACCATATACACTGCACCTCTCCTGTATACACTGCACCTCTTCTGTATACACTGGACCTCTCCTGTATACACCATATACACTGCACCTTTCCTGTATACACTGCATGTCTCCTGTATACACTGCACCTCTCCTGTATACACCATATACACTGCACCTCTCCTGTATACACTGCACCTCTTCTGTATACACCATATACACTGCACCTCTCCTGTATACACTGCACCTCTCCTGTATACACCATATACACTGCACCTCTCCTGTATACACTGCACCTCTTCTGTATACACCATATGCACTGCACCTCTCCTGTATACACTGCACCTCTCCTGTATACACCATATACACTGCACCTCTCCTGTATACACTGCACCTCTCCTGTATACACCATATACACTGCACCTCTCCTGTATACACTGCACCTCTCCTGTATACACCATATACACTGCACCTCTCCTGTATACACTGCACCTCTTCTGTATACACTGGACCTCTCCTGTATACACCATATACACTGCACCTCTTCTGTATACACTGGACCACTCCTGTATACACCATATACACTGCACCTCTCCTGTATACACTGCAACCTCTCCTGTATGCACTGCATGTCTCCTGTATACACTGGACCTCTCCTGTATACAATCCACCTCTTCTGTATACACTGGACCTCTCCTGTATACACCATATACACTGCACCTCTTCTGTATACACTGGACCTCTCCTGTATACACTGCACCTCTCCTGTATACACTGGACCTCTCCTGTATACACCATATACACTGCACCTCTTCTGTATACACTGGACCTCTCCTGTATACACTGCACCTCTTCTGTATACACTGGACCTCTCCTGTATACACCATATACACTGCACCTCTTCTGTATACACTGGACCTCTACTGTATACACCATATACACTGCACCTTTCCTGTATGCACTGCACCTCTCCTGTATACACTGCACCTCTCCTGTATACACTGCACCTCTCCTGTATACACCAATTGGCGACTTGTAGCTGCTGAATATTCCTTTTGGCTGACTGGTATTTTCGGACATGAGGACACTGTCAGCCATAACTTTTCGGTGTCTGGTGCCGCGTTCTTCTGTAGAATGTTGTCGGAGTCGATGACTTCACCCGATCATCATCCATGAGACGCCTTATCTCTTATATCTGAGGACGTGTTCACACCTTAAGGTTTATAATTGTAATTGTTGAATACAAAACCAAATTATAAATGGAGGAGACGTGTGAAAGAAAAGACTGGGGCGTCCTCTCTGATCACATCCATTCCTGGCTTTATACTGAATAATTAATAATTCATATCCTGAGCCCAGATCCTGGCTAGAATGAGACTCTCCTGTGCCCCTGACTCCTAATGTACAGTCACTGTGTGCAGTCTCTTCCTCCTGTGCAGTCACTGTGTGCAGTCTCTTCCTCCTGTGCAGTCACTGTGTGCAGTCTCTTCCTCCTGTGCAGTCACTGTGTGCAGTCTCTTCCTCCTGTGCAGTCACTGTGTGCAGTCTCTTCCTCATGTGCAGTCTCTTCCACCTGTGCAGTCACTGTGTGCGGTCTCTTCCTCCTGTGCAGTCACTGTGTGCAGTCTCTTCCACCTGTGCAGTCACTGTGTGCAGTCTCTTCCACCTGTGCAGTCACTGTGTGCAGTCTCTTCCTCCTGTGCAGTCACTGTGTGCAGTCTCCTCCTCCTGTGCAGTCACTGTGTGTAGTCTCTTTTTCCTGTGCAGTCACTGTGTGCAGTCTCTTCCTCCTGTGCAGTCACTGTGTGCAGTCTCTTCCTCTTGTGCAGTCACACTGTGCAGTCTCTTTCTCCTGTGCAGTCACTGTGTGCAGTCTCTTCCTCCTGTGCAGTCACTGTGTGCAGTCTCTTCCTCCTGTGCAGTCACTGTGTGCAGTCTCTTCCTCCTGTGCAGTCACTGTGTGCAGTCTCTTCCTCCTGTGCAGTCACTGTGTGCAGTCTCTTCCTCTTGTGCAGTCACACTGTGCAGTCTCTTTCTCCTGTGCAGTCACTGTGTGCAGTCTCTTCCACCTGTGCAGTCACTGTGTGCAGTCTCTTCCTCCTGTGCAGTCACTGTGTGCAGTCTCCTCCTCCTGTGCAGTCACTGTGTGTAGTCTCTTTTTCCTGTGCAGTCACTGTGTGCAGTCTCTTCCTCCTGTGCAGTCACTGTGTGCAGTCTCTTCCTCCTGTGCAGTCACTGTGTGCAGTCTCCTCCTCCTGTGCAGTCACTGTGTGTAGTCTCTTTTTCCTGTGCAGTCACTGTGTGCAGTCTCTTCCTCCTGTGCAGTCACTGTGTGCAGTCTCTTCCTCTTGTGCAGTCACACTGTGCAGTCTCTTTCTCCTGTGCAGTCACTGTGTGCAGTCTCTTCCTCCTGTATATCTCACTGAGTTGCTTGAATATAGAATTTTTACCTTTTCTCTTGTCATCTACCCAGATATCCAATAACAATCCGTATACCAGCAGGAGAAGACATTATATAATGTACGGCACCATTTCATTGTTCTACATGGAGCAAAACATTTTACTACAATCTGTGGAAATAAACCTTTAATATACATCTCATGTTTTCACCATATATCCTGATAAACATAAACGTGTCGCGCGTTTACGGAATTATTTCTGTCATCAACCTCTCAGAATGAGTTTTGTGATATTATAATAACATTCACATCTTGTTTACAAAACATCACAAAAATTGTTACATAAAGTTCCTGTGTATATTGTAGATACAGCAATGAGGTGACAATATGCAGGTCTCCCCTCTGTCCATAGGAACGGCTGCAGTACTCAACAAGGGAGATGGGGGGCAGTGACCAACCAACTGTGCCTCCAGCTGTTGCAAAACTACAACTCCCAGCATGCTGGGAGTTGTAGTCATTGTAACAGCTAGAGGCACACTGGTAGGGGGGGTCCTTTCTGCAGGACCCATGGCAGTCCCTGGAACACTGGTAAGGGGGGGGCATAGTGGACTGAATAATTACAATGCACGGCCTAAAGGGCGAGGTATTTGGCAGGTCATGTGATCATGCACAGCATGAAATAAAAAAAATAACTGTGAAACCACCTAGATGCTATAGTCAATAGGAACCGCAGCATCTAGAAGGTTAAAAGCCACATTTAGCCACAATTGCACCACAGAGTAAAGGGGGGTGGGGGAGGGGCCTGGTCACTTCCAGTCCCCTCCCCCTCCACTCTGTTTGTATTTGGGGCTGAATGTGGCTTTTAACCTTCTAGATGCCGTGGCTCCTAGTGACCATAGCATCTAGGGGGTCAAACTGCTGTTATTTTTTTTTAATTAAAAAAAAAAAGTTTAAAAACACTCAACATAAACTCAAACTGATAAAATGTAACATAATTTATCTAGAAAGGTGAACGGCATAAAAAAAATAAAAAAAAAATAAAAACAACATTCCAAAATTTAAAAATGTAAAAAAATAAACCTAATAAATAAACTCACATCTGCCCCAAATACCAACTAAAACTATAGATAACCACGACATCCCCACTGAAAAAAAATGTGTTTTCCTACCCTGCAAAAAAGAAAAATAATTTGTTTCCGATGACGTTTTACATTTTATAAAGGAGAAACAAGGTTATTTCTGTGGTTGTTTACTTGATGCTTTGCCAGAATAAGACGCGCTGGCACAGGAAAGTGGTCCTGCTGGCTGCTGATATGGCGGGTGGGGGAGGGTGGGTCGTTGGGGGCGGAGATTGAGGCCCAGGTTGTGTGAACTGTCTGGGGTCTGGGTCATAGTGTAATGCGATGTTTTACAACTCTATTTAAAACTACAACTCTCTATTTTATGTATAAGGAAGTATTCAGACCCCCCCTCCCCTCCCCCCACCCCTCTGGAGGGGGAGAGAGAGGGATGAGGAGGAGGACAGAGGAGTCTGGAGGAGGACAGAGGAGTCTGGAGGAGGAGGACAGAGGGGTCTGGAGGAGGAGGAGGATAGAGGAGCCTGGAGGAGGACAGAGGGGTCTAGAGGAGGACAGAGGAGTCTGGAGGAGGACAGAGGGGTCTGGAGGAGGAGGACAGAGGGGTCTGGAGGAGGAGGACAGAGGGGTCTGGAGGAGGACAGAGGGGTCTGGAGGAGGAGGAGGACAGAGGAGTCTGGAGGAGGACAGAGGGGTCTGGAGGAGGAGGACAGAGGGGTCTGGAGGAGGAGGACAGAGGGGTCTGGAGGAGGAGGACAGAGGCGTCTGGAGGAGGACAGAGGAGTCTGGAGGAGGAGGAGCCGTTGGCTGTCTGGGCAGGCTGGGAGTTGTAGTTTTGCAACAGCTGGAGGCACACATGTTGGGAAACACTGATGTAATGTGTAAGAAGTTAGCTCTGAGTTCTGCAATATTCCGCATCCTGTGATAAAGTTACCGCTATACAGTTACTGCGACTTAAGTTGACAGGTTCTTAAAGAGACAGCACCCCTTTTAAAAGAACTTCTGTTTTCCATGGAATGGGTCGGGGCCTTATTCCTCTCTTGCTCAGGAGAGTATTTTGCAGATTGCAGCCGGGGGTCGTCTGGATTCTGGAGGATACTAGAAGGAGTCGCCGGCCCTGATCTTGCTATGAGGCCCTTTTCCATCTTACTGTCCCTAAAGATAATGTACATTTCATTGATAGAATAAATCAACAAAAAAGAAATTCCCACAGCCCAAAACAAAACAGTTCACGGAATCATATCCTGAATTTCTGATCGATAATTATTCGTTTTGTAATTGATCATGTGGTTTATTATGTAACCCTGGGTTGGGCACCGAATGTGACTTCCAGCCGTTTCGATAACCAGTAGGACGGTTGCGCCCGTCGTATATTGACTTGACTTTGCATGTAAATGCATCTAATTCTATGTTTCTAAGAACTTGTCTGGACAAAAAATTTCCCTGAGTCATAGTGTAATGCAGAGTTTCCCAAGCAGGGTGCCTCCAGCTGTTGCAAAACGACAACTCCCAGCATCCTCGGACAGCCTAATGACCAGTTCAGCTCTGCTACATCTAAATATGGAGGACTATACAGATACATTGTATAATAAAATAATCACTGTACAGCAGTTTCCCAACCGCTGTGCCTCCAGCTGTTGCAAAACGACAACTCCCAGCATCCCCGGACAGCCTAATGACCAGTTCAGCTCTGCTACTTTTAAATATGGAGGACTATACAGATACATTGTATAATAAAATAATCACTGTACAGCAGAGTTTCCCAACCGCTGTGCCTCCAGCTGTTGCAAAACTACAACTCCCAGCATGCCCGGACAGCCTCATGACCAGTTCAGCTCTACTACATCTAAATATGGAGGGCTATACAGATATATTATATAATAAAATAATCACTGTACAGTACAGTTTCCCAACCGCTGTGCCTCCAGCTGTTGCAAAACTACAACTCCCAGCGTGCCCAGACAGCTTTCGGCTGTCTGGGCATGCTGGGAGTTGTAGTTTTGCAACAGCTGGAGGCACACCAGTTGGGAAACACTGGTGTAAAGTTAGCCTTGAGTTCTGCAAGTAAAGTTACCGCTATACTGTTACAGCAACTTATGTTGCCAAGTTCTTAAAGGGACAGCACCCCCTTTAAAATAACTTGTTTTTTTTTTTTACCTTATGGGTGGATTCTGGAGAGGTAGTAGCTCAGGGACCACCAGGACCATTGATGGCGCAGAGCAATTCCCAGAAGTAGATGTTATTATTCCTAAAATAATACGAAAAGAAACGACCGGCCCTGATCTTGCTATGAGGCCCTTTTGCATCTTACTGTCCCCGCAGAAAATGTAAATTTCATTAATAAATATAAAAAATTTCCCACATCCCAAAAAAATAAAAATGGTTCACAGAATGGTATCCTGAAATATTTACGTCATTTTTTTCCTCGTTCACGCATGTTTTTTGGGCGCACGGGGTGCTTTGCCCCTGAGTCAGACCAGAGCTATGCAGATGATGCAGCTGTGTTGTGACATGTGATCCGATGTGACACTTATGCTAAACAGGTGTCTCTGCTTCCCCCGGTGACGTGTGGCGGTGACTTATAAAAACACCGTACAGTAGAGTTACCGGAGGAGCAATAAGAGAGGCAGTAATCTGCTCTAAATATACATGCCCTCTAAGATGCGAGGGACGATAACGTGTCATCGCACTCAGACCTCCTCCTCGGTGGCTCCTTCTTAGTCTTCATGTTTCTCACGACCCATCTCTTACAGTCGTCTCCAGTCAGAACATTCCGGCAGTAAGAGCTGAGAGGAAGAAGAGCAGCAGACGAGCAAGGATTTTAGGGACTCCGAGAGCAGCAGCACTTGTCTACTAGGGACCAGGACTGAGATCCCTTAAGACTGAACTGGTCTATTGTGGATGAAGACTTAGCTTCCTCAGGACCGAACTGATCTACTGTGGACAAGGACTTAGCTTCCTCAGGACCGAACTGATCTACTGTGGACAAGGACTTAGCTGCTTCAAGACTGAGCTGATCTACTGGGGACCAGAACTTAGCTCCCTCAGGACTGAGCTGATCTACTGTGGATCAGGACTTAGCTCCCTCAAGATTGAGCTGATCTACTGAGGACCAGAACTTAGCTCCCTCAAGACTGAGCTGATCTACTGAAGATCAGGACTTAGCTCCCTCAGGACTGAGCTGATCTACTGAAGATCAGGACTTAGCTCCCTCAGGACTGAGCTGATCTACTGAAGATCAGGACTTAGCTCCCTCAGGACTGAGCTGATCTACTGAGGATCAGGACTTAGCTCCCTCAGGACCGAGCTGATCTACTGAGGATCAGGACTTATCTCCCTCAAGACTGAGCTGATCTACTGTGGACAAGGACTTAGCTCCCTCAAGACTGAGCTGATCTACTGAAGATCAGGACTTAGCTTCCTCAAGACTGAGCTGATCTACTGAAGATCAGGACTTAGCTCCCTCAGGACTGAGCTGATCTACTGAGGATCAGGACATAGCTCCCTCAGGTCTGAGCTGATCTACTAAGGATCAGAACTTAGCTCCCTCAGGACCGAGCTGATCTACTGAGGATCAAGACTTAGCTCCCTCAGGACTGAGCTGATCTACTGAGGATCAGGACTTAGCTCCCTCAAGACTGAGCTGATCTACTGTGGATCAGGACTTAGCTCCCTCAAGACTGAGCAGATCTACTGTGGATCAGGACTTATCTCCCTCAGGACTGAGCTGATCTACTGAGGATCAGGAGTTAGCTCCCTCGGGGCTGAGCTGATCTACTGAGGATCAGGACTTAGCTCCCTCAGGACTGAGCTCATCTATTAAGGATCAGGACTTAGCTCCCTCAGGGCTGAGCTGATCTACCGTGGATCAGGACTTAGCTCCCTCAGGACTAAGCTGATCTACTGTGGATGAGGAGTTATCTCCCTCAATACTGAGCTTATCTGCTGTGAACCAGGACTTAGGTCCTTCATAATTCACCATATCTATTGTGGACAAGAACTTAGCTCCCTCAGGACTGAGCTGATCTGCTGTGGACCAGGACTTAGCTCCCTCAGGACTGAACTCCATTAGGTTGGGGTCACCAACTTTAGACTTGAAGGTCGCAGAGTTCACAGAATTTTGATCTCACCTACAGTAGAAAAAGAGGTCCTATAGGACTGAGGTCACCCTCTGTAGGCAAGGAGGTCCTTTAGGACTGGATTCATCTACAGTAGACAAACAAAGTCCTTACATACTCTCTTGATACTAAGAACAAAGAGGTCCCATAGGACTCAGTTGATCTATCTTGGAAAGGTGTTTGGGGCCCAAAGCACTGGGCTCACCAGTTTGAAAACCTTTGGGCACGCCGGCCAAACTTTTGGCTTTCCTAAGGCAAGTCCAACATTAGTTACCCCTTTCCAGAGATCAGTGAGAAGAGTACCTAACATAAGTCTGCCCTGGACATAACCATCTGGGATAAGTGGCCTTTGTGTAGTACCCATGGCAGTCCCTGGACCACTAGGTGAGTTCAGTATTTTATAACATTATTTATAAATTACTTACTTATGTTGCCCCCCCCATTGTGTTTAGGTAGGTTCTAAATAAATATATCTTGATGTTGACTCTTGATGTTGGGTGTTTTTGCCTTCGTGAGTATTCTAGGGGCCCAGAGATCTTTCTCCTTCCTCATTCGCTTCCGGAGAAATTTATATTTTGACACTTGAATAGTTTCCTGGGTAAGTTGTTGTTGTGTTCCTCATTGGTAACTGAACTCTTCCCCTTGTCATGTGACGGTAACAGTAAGTCGTGGTGTAGTAATACTGCGGGGGCTGAGCCAACTTCATGGATATCACAGATTAGTTTTCTCTTTCCCATGAAGTTGTTACAAAGTGTCAATTCCAAAGCGGCACCCAAGTTGGCGGTCAGTGGAGCCGGTGTCATGTGACCAAGTGTTTATGAAACGAATGGCGGCCCTTTTCAAAGAGCAGCTACTCAACACAAGCATATAGGGAAGGGAAACTGATCTCGTACCCCACCCCCCACCCCCACACTACCGCGAAATAGGATCGGGTATTGCCATCACAGTATGTTGCAAGTTAAAGGGGTACTCCCCTGCCCCAGTGTTCAGAACATTTTGATGTCACGGCCATGCCCCTCGTGACGTCACACCACGCCCCCCTCAATGCAACTCTATGGGAGAGGGCATGTGACGTCACGACTCCTGCCGCCCGGACCCAGCTATTTAAATGAACGCCAACTGCTGCACAGAGATCACGGGGGTCCCAGCTGCAGACCCCAACATTCAGACGTCTTATCCCCCATCCTTTGGATAGGGGATAAGATGTCTAGGGGTGGAGAACCCCTTTAATGACACATTTGGAGGTCATTGTAAGATGCCAGCACATAAATATCTCCTGTTCCACAAGCAGAGATGGCCCCAAGTACCATGGAGGCAGACATCTTATAGGCGGGGCTAGTATAGAGGAGAAGGCTGCTGATTGGTTCTCATGGAGCACCTGGTACAGTGACACATATGCAGTAAACTCCACAACTGCTTTGAGCATGATTTTATTTAGATGACGTCACCGGTGAACGTGTCCGCCACGCCGTCCTTGCATTTCCCGATTCTGAAGTCCATAAAGTATTTGCATAAAGTCCGTAGATTATATTGTGTCTTTGGAAATGACTCCGAGAGGTCAGATATGAAGAGATGTTACTTCTGCTTGACCTTGGTCCCAATGGTTGTAGGGTTTGTCCGTACACAAGGACCTGGAGGTCAGGGGCCGCTCTGTCCTATAAAGAGGACATCATTTCATCTTTCTTCATGTATATTAAGGTTTTATATGGAAGAACCGGTTGGACTAGACAGAGGATCCATGACTTGGTAGATCAGTGATAGGAGCTTTTCTCTGATGTCCTACATTGTGTCCTCAGCTGAATAAATACTTTATTGTATATAATACGCCTACAAAAATACTTTATTATATATTATACGCCTACAAAAATACTTTATTATATATTATACGCCTACAGCAATGACTGTGAGGATCACTGGGTGAAACAGGAGCCGCTTGTGCAATGATGACTCCAGAAATATCACCAAGTAGGAGACGGAATTCTCCTAGGATGTGGTTTCCTTCTATCATGTTGTCTCCCATGTCTCTTTCTATCATGTCTCTTTCTATCATGTCTCCTTGTATGATGTCTCCTTGTATGATGTCTCCTTGTATGATGTCTCGTTTTATGATGTCTCTTTCTATGATGTCTCTTTCTATGTTGTCTCCTTGTATGTTGTCTCCTTGTATGTTGTCTCCTTGCATGTCTTCTTGTATGATGTCTCCCTCTATGATGCCTTGTATTATGTCTCCTATGATGTCTCTTTCTATGATGTCTTTCTATGATGTCTCCTTCTATGATGTCTTCTATGATGTCTCCTTCTATGATGTCTTCTATGATGTCTCCTTCTATGATGTCCCCCTCTATGATGTATCCTTCCATGATGTCTCCTTCCATTATGTCTCCTTCCATGATGTCTCTTTCTATGATGTATTTTTCTATGATGTCTCTTTCTATGATGTATTTTTCTATGATGTCTCCTTGTATGATGTCTCCTTCTATGATGTCTCTTTCTATGATGTCTCCTTCTATGATATCTCCTTCTATGATGTCTCCTTCTATGATGTCTCCTTCTATGATGTCCCCCTCTATGATGTCTCCTTCCATGATGTCTCCTTGCATGATGTCTTTCTATGATGTCTTCTTGCATGATGTCTCCTTATATGATATGTGACACTGCTGAGAAGTCACTATGGATGTAGAATGAAGGGATCACTGTATCCAGCCGTGGTAACAAATCCAATAATAGCCGAACAATGTGTCTAATGTTCCCAACAACACGTTCTCCTCATACTCCGGACCTTTTCATTATTTTATTATAGTAGTAATGATTCTCGCTCTTCCTTAGACCCTATAGTGGGTGAATCCATTGACCGGTTGCGTTCCCCTCTATTGGTTTTTGATCTTAGTTACCTTCCCATCTTGTCTCACCCTTTAGGAGAGATGCCGCGGCAATTCCCTCGTCTGAGTATTTCGGAGGTCGATGAACAAGTCCGACTTCTAGCTGAGAGAGTTTTTGCCAAAGTTCTTCGAGAAGAAGACAGTAAGGATGGCTTTTCCCTGTTCACCGTCCCGGAGGATTGTCCCATCGGACAGAAAGAGGCGAAAGAAAGGGAACTGGAGAAGGAAATTGCAGAGCAGAGATCTGCGGAAACTGTTAAGAGGTTTGTCCTGGCGCAGTTCTCGTTCATAGTAGGTTGCAGTTTATTGCAGAAGTTAATTTTGTGGTTCTGTAGCATGTTTTTACAACTTGGAACAATAAACACGATTTTCCCTTCTTACAGTTCCATAAAAAAGTGCTAATTTTGACTACTATAAATTATTTTTCCTTCAGTCCAAAGCAGCAGCACATGAATGGGTACTTCTGCTGCAGAAGATAAAGGAAAGCGTAATTTGCAGAGTTAACTATTTTTCCTTTATGTCCTGCAGCAGCAAATATATTGGAAAAAAGCAAAACAGCAGCAAATATATTTGTGCTGCTGCTGTAAGACATAAAGGAAATGAAGAAGTGTAGGGTTAACTTTCCTTCATGTCCTGCAGCAATATATATATATATATATATATATATATATATATATATATATATACTGCTGTAAGATGTAAAGGAAATTTAGATATGTAGGGTTAACTTTCCTTTAGGTCCTGCAGCAGAAGCACATATATTGGGGCTGCTGCTGAGGAACATAAAGGACAATTAAACGTGCAGAGGTAACTACTTTACTTTATGCCCTGAAGCAGCAGCGAATGTATTGGTGCTAATACAGCAGGATATCAAGAAAATTTAGTTGTGTAGGGTTACCTACTTTCCATTTTGTTCCACAGTAGCAGCAGCACATATATTTGTGCTGCTGTGGAACATAAAGGACAATTAAATGTGCAGAGGGAACTACTTTACTTTATGCCCTGCAGCAGCAGCACATATATTGGTGCTAATGCAGCAGGATATAAAGGAAATTTAGATGTGTAGGGTTACCTACTTTCCATTTTGTCCCACAGCAGCACATATATTTGTGCTGCTGCTGCGGAACGTATAGGACAATTAAACATGCAGAGTTAACTACTTTACTTTATGTCCTGCAGCAGCAGCACATATAGTGGTGCTAATGCTGCAGAATATAAAGGAAATTTAGATGTGTAGGGTTATCTACTTTTCATTTTGTCCTGCAGCAGCACATACTGTATATTCATGCTGCTGCGGAACATAAAGGACAATTAAATGTGCAGAGGTAACTACATTACTAAAAGGGGTACTCCGCCGCTGGGGACCACAATGATCTCTGTGCTGGCAGGGGCAGTGTCAGGAACGCGGAAGCTTGCAGCTTCCACGTTCGCCATGTCTTGCCACGTTCCCTTCATTTATTTCTATGGGAGGAGGGGTGACGGCTACATCATAGCCATCATGCCTCCTCCCATAAAAGTGGGTGGAGGGGGGCATAGCGGCCGCATCACCAGTCATCAGGCACAGAGCAGAGTTCGCTCCGTGCGCTGAATGCCGGGGCGCCGCGCCATAGGGGATAAGAAGTTTGCGGTGGAGTACACCTTTAATGTCCTGCAGCAGCAACTTATATATCGCTGCTGCTGCAGGAGATGTGGGAAATTTAAATGTGTAGGGTTAACTTTCCTTTTTGTCATGCAGCAGCAACACATATATTGATGCTGCTGCTTTGGACTCAAGCAGTGGTCTCCAAACTGTGGTCCTCCAGATGTTGGGAAACTACAACTCCCAGCAAAATTATTGGATCAAAGAGTGTCTCCCGAGCTGGAGGACTCAGCACGATCATTTATACTTAGTTGCACATTAAAGGGGTACTTCGTGGCAAACTTTTTTTTTTTTTAAATCAACTGGTGCCAGAAAGTTAAACAGACTTTTAAATTATAGATACAGAGACAAAAAAAAAAAAGACATGGTCGCACATCCACAAAATGCACTAATGATCTAACGCTTCTCAGCAATATATATAAAACAAACAGGTCGTTTGTGTACTTTATGATCATAAAGTGCATGAAGCCCGCCAGCCTCGTCATGGCCACCTGGATGTGGCGGGTCCCTAACATCCCTAACATAAAATGGCGCTGCACCACGCGGCGACCACCACCGCCACGACACCAGTGCCCATGGGAGGGGAACGACCCGCTGGCCGAGCAGCTCCAAATGCCACTCGAACCAGCCCACGGGACGCCCCCCCCACGCAGACACGGTGCCACGGAGGGAGCAGCCGCCACGCAGTACCACACCAGTGTGAACAGGATGCAATAGTTATACAAGATTGTAGATGTGCGGCCATGTCTGCTTCTTCTACCTGAATTCACACTGTGTTTTCTTTCCCCTCTTTTTTATTTTGTTTGAACATGTGCTGCACTCTTCCCCACCCCCTCAGCCCAACCCTATATAAGTAGTAGTTAGCTACACAAGGGCCATTTCTTTCCTAGCAGCCTCCCAGTCTGACTACCTAAGTGTAGGTAGGTGGCCTTGACGTGGCGAGTGGGCTTGGTACTTTTTGATCAACCTGTTAGTTTTGATATTATGCTGAGAAGCAATTAGATCATTAAACAAGATTGTAGATGTGCGACCATGTCGGTTTCTTCTACCTGAATTCAGACTTTCAAATTACTTGTATTAAAAAAATCTAAATCCTTCCAGTACTTATTAGCTGCTGAATACTACAGAATAAATTATTTTCTTTTTGGAACAGAGAGCTCTCTGCTGACATTAAGAGCACAGTGCTCTCTGCTGACATCACGACCACAGTGCTCTCTGCTGACATCTCTGTCCATTTTAAGAACTGTCCAGAGTACGAGAAAATCCCCATAGCAAACATATGCTGCTCCGGTCAGTTCCTAAAATGGACAAAGATGTCAGCAGAGAGCACGGTGGTTGTGATGTCAGCAGAGAGCTCTGTGGTCATGATGTCAGCAGAGAGCACTGTGTTCCAAAAAGAAAATAATTTCCTCTGTAGTGTTCAGCAGCTAATAAGTACTGGAAGGATTAAGATTTTTAATAGAAGTAATTTACAAATCTGTTTAACTTTCTAGCACCAGTTGATTGAAAAAGAAAAAAAAGGTTTTCCACCGGAGTACCCCTTTAAGATCAGCAGATCAGTAGACGTTCCGGAGGCAGAGGCGATCATCTCACCGCCAGGGAATCAGAACATAACAATAATAAGATCCCACTTGTTGACGGTTTCCATCGTTACACGGAAAACATCAACAAGAATTTTATTTTTATATCCAAATTTAAGAACAATGAGATTCTGACTTGACGGTACGATCACCGACGGTAACAGGTGACGACCTTCACGACGGACACGGTATTGACAGCTTGTCCCTGACTGGTGCGGTTATCTACACCGGGACCCAAATTTAGAGGTGGTGAGGTGAGGATGACGGCCATTGGGGTCATGTGACACTGCTGAGAAGTCAATATGGATGTAGAATGAAGGGATCATTGTATCCAGCCGTGGTAACAAATCCAATAATAGCCGAACAATGTGTCCGATGTTCCCGACAATACATTCTCCCCATACTCCGGGCCTTTGTATTATGAGGCCGAGTTCACACAATATATTTTGGGTCGTATTTGTAGCCATTTAAAACTTCTCTTATTGGTCCCTTGGCTGCGGCCCAGTCCCTCATAGCGCAAAACGAGGTGAGAGATAAACACAGAAAGGAAATCTCCTGTAATAGGATTAAGTGTCGGCCATGTCCGGACCCTCCTCCTCCGCACATGAGGGACACGATCGGCCTCCATGTCCTATGTCACCTGTGCAGGACGAGGCTGGAGCCCACGCAGACAGGTACCGACTATACATCTACCTCCATAGCGATCTGACCGGGGGGGGGGGGGGGGGGTATTCAAATATAATAATAATAATAACAACACTAGTAAAAATGATTGATTATTGTTACAATTAATGATGATTATCCATTGATATGAATCCTTTTCAATTTTTTCAATGATTATAATAATAAAAATAATACATAATAAATGCATACATTATTATTATCATTATTATACCAAGACAAATACCAAAAAAAACTAATATTGCAGTAATAATAATAATAATAATAATAAAGGCATTTATTATGTATGATGAAAATAATTATTAATATTATTATTGGACAGTATTTGGAATTTTTGGTATTCTTATTGTTGGTGTATTATTTCTTCTTCTTCTTCTTCTTATTCTTATTATTATTATTATTATACCAACACAAATACCAAAAAGAAAAAATATTGCAGTTATAATAATAATAATAATAAATATAAAAACTGCATTTATTATGTATGATGATTATAATAATTATTATTGGGCAGTATTTGGAATTTGTAATACTTTTATTTTTGGTGTAACATTATTATTATTATTGTTATTATTATTATTATTATTATCACACCATAAACAATAATAATATTAAGACATAAAATAATGTTTTTATTATATCCTATGATTTCTGCTATTAGCATTATTGTTGCTACTATAATTTACCTGTATGTGATATTTATTCATACATATTTATTACGTCCCATTTCACCAACCCTATAAACTAGAACTTCAAGAATTTTCTGACAAATTATTATTATTTTTTTTTAAAAGCCATTTTGTGTTTTTAGTCACTATCCGCCCCCAGAATCTTCAATAGAAACAGGAAACCTTCCCGGGGTTATAAATGGCCGGATAGAAACTAATATAAAGGGAGAAATTATCTGCCATGATAGAGGGGACATGAGGCAGCTATGGGGCCCTAACAGAGAGGGGACATGAGGCTGTTATGGGGCCCTAACAGAGAGGGGACATGAGGCAGCTATGGGGCCCTAAGAGAGAGGGGACATGAGGCAGCTATGGGGCCCTAAGAGAGAGGGGACATGAGGCTGTTATGGGGCCCTAACAGAGAGGGGACATGAGGCTGCTATGGGGCCCTAACAGAGAGGGGACATGAGGCTGCTATGGGGCCCTAAGAGAGAGGGGACATGAGGCAGCTATGGGGCCCTAAGAGAGAGGGGACATGAGGCAGCTATGGGGCCCTAAGAGAGAGGGGACATGAGGCAGCTATGGGGCCCTAAGAGAGAGTGGACATGAGGCAGCTATGGGGCCCTAAGAGAGAGGGGACATGAGGCAGCTATGGGGCCCTAAGAGAGAGGGGACATGAGGCTGCTATGGGGCCCTAAGAGAGAGGGGACATGAGGCAGCTATGGGGCCCTAAGAGAGAGTGGACATGAGGCAGCTATGGGGCCCTAAGAGAGGGGACATGAGGCTGCTATGGGGCCCTAAGAGAGAGTGGACATGAGGCAGCTATGGGGCCCTAAGAGAGAGGGGACATGAGGCAGCTATGGGGCCCTAAGAGAGAGGGGACATGAGGCTGCTATGGGGCCCTAAGAGAGAGGGGACATGAGGCAGCTATGGGGCCCTAAGAGAGAGTGGACATGAGGCAGCTATGGGGCCCTAAGAGAGGGGACATGAGGCTGCTATGGGGCCCTAAGAGAGAGGGGACATGAGGCAGCTATGGGGCCCTAAGAGAGAGGGGACATGAGGCTGCTATGGGGCCCTAAGAGAGAGGGGACATGAGGCTGCTATGGGGCCCTAAGAGAGAGGGGACATGAGGCTGCTATGGGGCCCTAAGAGAGAGGGGACATGAGGCAGCTATGGGGCCCTAAGAGAGAGGGGACATGAGGCTGCTATGGGGCCCTAAGAGAGAGGGGACATGAGGCTGCTATGGGGCCCTAAGAGAGAGGGGACATGAGGCAGCTATGGGGCCCTAAGAGAGAGGGGACATGAGGCAGCTATGGGGCCCTAAGAGAGAGGGGACATGAGGCAGCTATGGGGCCCTAAGAGAGAGGGGACATGAGGCAGCTATGAGGCCCTAAGAGAGAGTGGACATGAGGCAGCTATGGGGCCCTAAGAGAGAGGACATGAGGCAGCTATGGGGCCCTAAGAGAGAGGACATGAGGCTGCTATGGGGCCCTAAGAGAGAGGGGACATGAGGCAGCTATGGGGCCCAAAGAGAGAGTGGACATGAGGCAGCTATGGGGCCCTAAGAGAGAGGGGACATGAGGCAGCTATGGGGCCCTAAGAGAGGGGACATGAGGCAGCTATGGGGCCCTAAGAGAGGGGACATGAGGCAGCTATGGGGCCCTAAGAGAGGGGACATGAGGCAGCTATGGGGCCCTAAGAGAGAGGACATGAGGCTGCTATGGGGTCCTAAGAGAGAGGGGACATGGGGCAGCTATGGGGCCCTAAGAGAGAGGGGACATGAGGCAGCTATGGGGCCCTAAGAGAGAGTGGACATGAGGCAGCTATGGGGCCCTAAGAGAGGGGACATGAGGCAGCTATGGGGCCCTAAGAGAGGGGACATGAGGCAGCTATGGGGCCCTAAGAGAGAGGGGACATGAGGCAGCTATGGGGCCCTAAGAGAGAGGACATGAGGCTGCTATGGGGCCCTAAGGGAGAGGGGACATGAGGCGGCTATGGGGCCCTAAGAGAGAGGGGACATGAGGCAGCTATGGGGCCCTAAGGGAGGGGACATGAGTCTACTATGGGGCCCTAAGGGAGAGGGGACATGAGGCTGCTATGGGGCCCTAAGGGAGAGGGGACATGAGGCTGCTATGGGGCCCTAACAGAGAGGGGACATGAGGCAGCTATGGGGCCCTAAGGGAGAGGGGACATGAGGCAGCTATGGGGCCCTAAGAGAGGGGACATGAGGCAGCTATGGGGCCCTAAGGGAGAGGGGACATGAGGCAGCTATGGGGCCGTAAGAGAGAGGGGACATGAGGCAGCTATGGGGCCGTAAGAGAGGGGACATGAGGCTGCTATGGGGCCCTAAGAGAGAGGGGACATGAGGCAGCTATGGGGCCGTAAGAGAGGGGACATGAGGCTGCTATGGGGCCCTAACAGAGAGGGGACATGAGGCAGCTATGGGGCTCTAAGAGAGGGGACATGAGGCTGCTATGGGGCTCTAAGAGAGAGGGGACATGAGGCAGCTATGGGGCCCTAAGAGAGAGGGGACATGAGGCAGCTATGGGGCCCTAAGAGAGAGGGGACACGAGGCAGCTATGGGGCCCTAAGAGAGGGGACATGAGGCAGCTATGGGGCCCTAAGAGAGAGGGGACATGAAGCTGCTATGGGGCCCTAAGAGAGAGGGGACATGAGGCAGCTATGGGGCCCTAAGAGAGAGGGGACATGAAGCTGCTATGGGGCCCTAAGAGAGAGGGGACATGAGGCAGCTATGGGGCCCTAAGAGAGAGGGGACATGAAGCTGCTATGGGGCCCTAAGAGAGAGGGGACATGAGGCTGCTATGGGGCCCTAAGAGAGAGGGGACATGAGTCTGCTATGGGGCCCTAAGAGAGAGGGGACATGAGGCAGCTATGGGGCCCTAAGAGAGAGAGGACATGAGGCTGCTATGGGGCCCTAAGAGAGAGGGGACATGAGGCTGCTATGGGGCCTTAAGAGAGGGGACATGAGGCAGCTATGGGGCCCTAAGAGAGAGGGGACATGAGGCTGCTATGGGGCCCTAAGAGAGGGGACATGAGGCTGCTATGGGGCCCTAAGAAAGAGGGGACATGAGGCAGCTATGGGGCCCTAAGAGAGAGGGGACATGAGGCAGCTATGGGGCCCTAAGAGAGAGGGGACATGACACTACATTACACTTTGTACATATGGCGATATCCGGGCCCCGTTTTTTGTTGGAGCCCCCAGCCCACCATGAATATCTCACAGGCCGCCATCACATTTCCATAATCTGATATGATGCAGGAACAGAACTATAAACACGAGATAATAATCTTATATTTACATAGATAACACGATATCCCCCCTGGAGGTATCGGGGGTGGGGGCACATCCGGGACGGTTAATACTAAACCTGAGGAATCAATGGCTGACGGCTCAGCGCTGGGGAAGCAATCGGGACAATTGATTATCTGGGTCTGAATAATCCATAAAATCCAATTCATAGTAAATAAGATTGGGATCAGCGGATCCTCACACGTCCATGGCGGCCCTGGGGTTTGGACGGTTTATTGGAGGGACATACGTCTGCATAAGAGCTGTGTACATAAAGCGACAGACCCCGCGGGGACTCCTCCCCGATCCTGGTGTAAACGGATGAGAAACTGGTACAAAACTGATACAAAGTGTCCATTTCTTTTAAAGAATCCGTTTGAATCGTCCATCAGAATAACAATTTGTATCAGGTTTTTTTTTTTCCCAATTTTTTAATATAATTTTTTTTTTTTTTTTTTTACCAGTTCATGGCTAAGTTCACACATCTTATTTTTGGCGCTTTTTTATTTATTTTATAATTTTTTTTTTACCTGAAACAAACCGCCCCCTAATTTTGTGTTTACATACAGGGGATCAATTTGTCTGGTATACAGATACACACCGGACACTTTATTAGGTACACCTGTACAACAGCTTGTTAAGGCAAATATCTAATCAGCCAATCACATGGCAGCAACTCAATGCATTTAGGCATGCAAATGTGGTCAAGACAACTGGCTGAAGTTCAAACTGACCATCAGAACGGGGTATAAAGGAGATTTAAGTGACTGTGAACGAGGCATGATTGTTGGTGCAGAGGATTTCACAAACTGCTGATCTGATGGGAACTGTGTGATGTCATCATGTCCATATGGAGGAACTGTGTGATGTCATCATGTCTATATGGAGGAACTGTGTGATGTCATCATGTCTATATGGAGGAACTGTGTGATGTCATCATGTCTATATGGAGGAACTGTGTGATGTCATCATGTCTATATGGAGGAACTGTGTGATGTCATCATCTCCATATAGAGAAACTGTGTGATGTCATCATGTCCATATGAAGGAACTGTGTGATGTCATCATGTCCATATGGAGGAACTGTGTGATGTCATCATGTCCATATGGAGGAACTGTGTGATGTCATCATGTCCATATGGAGGAACTGTGTGATGTCATCATGTCCATATGAAGGAACTGTGTGATGTCATCATGTCCATATGGAGGAACTGTGTGATGTCATCATGTCCATATGGGGGAACTGTGTGATGTCATCATGTCCATATGGAGGAACTGTGTGATGTCATCATGTCTATATGGAAGAACTGTGTGATGTCATCATGTCCATATGGAGAACTGTGTGATGTCATCATGTCCATATGGAGGAACTGTGTGATGTCATCATGTCTATATGGAGGAACTGTGTGATGTCATCATGTCCATATGGAGGAACTGTGTGATGTCATCATGTCCATATGGAGGAACTGTGTGATGTCATCATGTCCATATGGAGGGAACTGTGTGATGTCATCATGTCCGTATGGAGAACTGTGTGATGTCATCATGTCCATATGGAGGAACTGTGTGATGTCATCATGTCTATATGGAGGAACTGTGTGATGTCATCATGTCTATATGGAGGAACTGTGTGATGTCATCATGTCTATATGGAGGAACTGTGTGATGTCATCATGTCTATATGGAGGAACTGTGTGATGTCATCATGTCCATATGGAGGAACTGTGTGATGTCATCATGTCTATATGGTGGAACTGTGTGATGTCATCATGTCCATATGGAGAACTGTGTGATGTCATCATGTCCATATGGAGGAGCTGTGTGATGTCATCATGTCCATATGGAGGAACTGTGTGATGTCATCATGTCTATATGGAGGAACTGTGTGATGTCATCATGTCTATACGGGAGAACTGTGTGATGTCATCATGTCTATATGGAGGAACTGTGTGATGTCATCATGTCCATATGGAGGAACTGTGTGATGTCATCATGTCCATATGGAGGAACTGTGTGATGTCATCATGTCCATATGGAGGAACTGTGTGATGTCATAATGTCTATATGGAGAACTGTGTGATGTCATCATGTCTATATGGAGGAACTGTGTGATGTCATCATGTCCATATGGAGGAACCGTGTGATGTCATCATGTCCATATGGAGGAACTGTGTGATGTCATCATGTCCATATGGAGGAACTGTGTGATGTCATCATGTCTATATGGAGGAACTGTGTGATGTCATCATGTCCATATGGAGAACTGTGTGATGTTATCATGTCTTTATGGAGGAACTGTGTGATGTCATCATGTCCATATGGAGGAACTGTGTGATGTCATGTCCATATAGAGGAACTGTGTGATGTCATCATGTCTATATAGAGGAACTGTGTGATGTCATCATGTATATATGGAGGAACTGTGTGATGTCATCATGTCCATATGGAGGAACTGTGTGATGTCATCATGTTCATATGGAGGAACTGTGTGATGTCATCATGTCCATATAGAGGAACTGTGCGATGTCATGTCTATATAGAGGAACTGTGTGATGTCATCATGTCCATATGGAGAACTGTGTGATGTCATCATGTCCATATGGGGGAACTGTGTGATGTCATCATGTCCATATGGGGGAACTGTGTGATGTCATCATGTCCATATGGAGGAACTGTGTGATGTCATCATGTCTATATGGAGAACTGTGTGATGTCATCATGTCCATATGGAGGAACTATGTGATGTCATCATGTCCATATGGAGGAACTGTGCGATGTCATCATGTCCATATGGAGGAGCTGTGTGATGTCATCATGTCCATATGGAGAACTGTGTGATGTCATCATGTCCATATGGAGGAACTATGTGATGTCATCATGTCCATATGGAGGAACTGTGTGATGTCATCATGTCCATATGGAGGAGCTGTGTGATGTCATCATGTCCATATGGAGAACTGTGTGATGTCATCACGTCCATATGGAGGAACTATGTGATGTCATCACGTCCATATGGATTAACTGTGTGATGTCATCATGTCCATATGGAGGAACTGTGTGATGTCATCATGTCCATATGGAGGAACTGTGTGATGTCATCATGTCTATATGGAGGAACTGTGTGATGTCATCATGTCTATATGGAGGAACTGTGTGATGTCATCATGTCTATAAGGAGGAACTGTGAGATGTCATCATGTCCATATGGAGGAACTGTGTGATGTCATCATGTCCATATAGAGGAACTGTGTGATGTCATCATGTCTATATAGAGGAACTGTGTGATGTCATCATGTCCATATAGAGGAACTGTGTGATGTCATCATGTCTATATAGAGGAACTGTGTGATGTCATCATGTCCATATGGAGGAACTGTGTGATGTCATCATGTCCATATGGAGGAACTGTGTGATGTCATCATGTCTATATGGAAGAACTATGTGATGTCATCATGTCCATATGGAGGAACTGTGTGATGTCATCATGTCCATATGGAGGAACTGTGTGATGTCATGTCTATATGGAGGAACTGTGTGATGTCATCATGTCCATATGGAGGAACTGTGTGATGTCATCATGTCTATATGGAACCAAATCTCTGAGGAACAAGTGCAGTACATTTATAGACAGTATAAAGGGGCCCAACTTGGGACTAGAGAGGTGTACCCAATAAAATTGCCAGTGAGGATATATATATATATATATATACACACAAAGAGAGAAGGGGGGGGGGGTCCAACCCAGAAATACATTTTTAAGGCACCAGAATTCCAAAAAGATGACTTGTGCCCCATTTATTAATCTCTCCTCTGCTGTATTGATATCTACTGATCTCCGATGTCACAACCGGCAATAAGTAGCTCAGTCTCTGCTTTTACCCAAATCCCAGGCTGCCCCCCCCCCCCTCCCCCCAGTATGGCAGATGCCAAAGCCTGAAGTCTATTGACCCTGTAATCCGGAAAGATATTTGTATATTTGTAGTCCCTGAATGTCCGGCAGGGGGAGAGGTCCAGAGAGTAGGTTCAGCACGAGAGAAAATTCCAGAAACACTTATAATAGACATAACCTGGGACATTGCAGTTTGTGAAGGTTCGGAGCTGTTTGGGTTAAAATTTCGGATGCTCCCAGAGAATGGCGGTCATTATAATTTTATTATGTGAACCCCTCCCGGAGCTTCCTCTTTGTGGTCAGTCAGTGACTGTTTCTTGTCCCACGATCTGATAGTCTCCATAGTATCCGCAGTCTGTTTGTGAGCTGCGCGGGGACAGGCACCGGTTCTAGATCAGATGGATGGAAAATCTGCCATAACTTCACAAACACCAGTCTGACAATGAGCAGAAGCCGGAATGTAAGGCATGTGGTAAATGATTACACCGTAATCACCGCATCTAGATGTGTCCGGAATATTGTAGACTTATTACAGAGCAAGATCAACGACTCCCGGGACAAGGGACCGAACCGGGACCTTTTGTACAAAGGGCGAGATGTTCTCCATAAATAGTCACCAAATGGATCTACGCAGTGATTAAAAAAAGAACGAGAAAATAACACAAATGTATTAACACGAGAAGACGTCCAAATGTTCTGAGGGATCTCCATTGGTGACACGGCAAACGTCTAGGTGGTAGTGCGGTCCTGTCCAGATACGGGCAGAATCTTCTTGGACTCCACTGCGTCAGTGATTTGTTGTCTCAGGTCAGTCAGATCCGGGGGCAGATGAGTCCTTAAAGGGGTATTCCAGCCAAAGACATCTTATCCCCTATCAAAGGGGATGTCTGATTGCAGGGGGCCAGCCACTGGGACCCCCCATGATCTCTGTGCAGCACCCACATTCTATGCGGGACTGCTGTTCCAGCCGGGACCGGAGACGTGAAGTTACGCGACGCCCCCTCCATTCATGTCTATGGGAGGGGGCGTGGCGGCCGTCATGCCCCTCCCATAGACATGAATGGAGGGGTGTGGTGTGACCTCACAAGGGGGCGTGGCGTGACGTCACATCTCCAGTCCTGGAAACACAGAGGTTTCCGAGACTGCGGCAGCATCCGGCACAGAACACCGGTTGCTGCAAGGAGATCGCGGTGGGTCCCAGCAGTGGGCCCCTGCATGATCAGACATCTTATCCCCCTTTGGATAGGGATAAGATGTCTTTGGCGGGAATACCCCTTTAATGTCCCCACAGAAAGAAGTCACATTGTCACGATGCCGGCTGGCAGGAGGTGGATCCTCTGTGCCAGAGAGGGATTGGCGTGGACCGTGCTAGTGGACCGGTTCTAAGTCACTACTGGTTTTCACCAGAGCCCGCCGCAAAGCGGGATGGTCTTGCTGCGGCGGTAGTGACCAGGTCGTATCCACTAGCAACGGCTCAACCTCTCTGACTGCTGAAGATAGGCGCGGTACAAGGGAGTAGACAGAAGCAAGGTCGGACGTAGCAGAAGGTCGGGGCAGGCAGCAAGGATCGTAGTCAGGGGCAACGGCAGAAGGTCTGGAACACAGGCTAGGAACACACAAGGGAACGCTTTCACTGGCACAATGGCAACAAGATCCGGCGAGGGAGTGCAGGGGAAGTGAGGTATAAATAGGGAGTGCACAGGTGAACACACTGATTAGAACCACTGCGCCAATCAGCGGCGCAGTGGCCCTTTAAATCGCAGAGACCCGGCGCGCGCGCGCCCTAGGGAGCGGGGCCGCGCGCGCCGGGACAGGACCGACGGAGAGCGAGTCAGGTACGGGAGCCGGGGTGCGCATCGCGAGCGGGCGCCACCCGCATCGCGAATCGCATCCCGGCTGGAGGCGGTATCGCAGCGCACCCGGTCAGTGGATCCACTGACCGGGGCGCTGCAGAAACGAGAGTGTAGCGAGCGCTCCGGGGAGGAGCGGGGACCCGGAGCGCTCGGCGTAACACACATGGTGTTAGATCTGGTGATCATGGAGACCATTCCCAGTTGTTTCTGATCCAACATTCCGGTAGAGCTTTATTCAGGTATCTGAGAACATCCAAAATGGAAATGTGGAGGCGACTATCCTGCTGGTGGACTACGCCGGGCAGATCGTTCCTATCACATGTCCATGTAGAAGTGGCCAGTGACCGGCTCCTCAGACGTTAGACATTGCACCTGCTCATTGCAGAGGACACGGTTACTTTTGGTGAGTCCCTCAAGTGCTTTATAAGAACACAACGTTCTTCTGAGCCCCAAGTTCCAACATGACCTTCTGAGGTCTCATGGCTGAACACCACCAATCAGCCCTGCAAGTCAACGCAAAAGTACACGGCACCGATCCTGGTCACCATGTCTTCCCAAGTCTTTAGTGCTCCAGACTTATCCCAGGACATAAACACCCAGTGGTTACGAATTACGTCACCCAACCGTAATGTTTCCTGTTCACAACAGACGCCGTTCTTGCAAATTCCAACACGTAAAAAGTTTTTTCTTTCTTTGATGTCGCCATCTCAGGTCCTGCCGTATAAGCGCGTTTTCACATTTGGCTTTTGAAAAATGAAAACTGTGGCCGACTAAGACAGATTTACCATCGGTTTTACTTTACAGGCCTTCATCCCATCATTCCGTATATTAGACACTTTTCATGCTGATCGCATCAGCTTTACGTAGTGTCCATAAAAAGAGGGGAGGGGAAAGGTGTGACTTTTATTATAGACGTGAGACATGTGTGCACTGGATATTGAAATCTAGGAATGGTGGCCATGAAATTGTATAAGGTCCTGCGCATATAATGTTGAAAACAAATCTGTGGTGGAATTCAGGGGTATAGTAAAAATCTATGGTGAAATTCAGGGGTATAGTAAAAATCTATGGTGAAATTCAGGGGTATAGTAAAAATCTATGGTGAAATTCAGGGGTATAGTAAAAATCTATGGTGAAATTCAGGGGTACAGTAAAAATCTATGGTGAAATTCAGGGGTATAGTAAAAATCTGTGGTGAAATTCAGGGGTATAGTAAAAATCTAAGGTGAAATTCAGGGGTATAGTAAAAATCTGTGGTGAAATTCAGGGGTATAGTAAAAATCTATGGTGAAATTCAGGGGTATAGTAAAAATCTATGGTGAAATTCAGGGGTATAGTAAAAATCTGTGGTGAAATTCAGGGGTATAGTAAAAATCTATGGTGAAATTCAGGGGTACAGTAAAAATCTATGGTGAAATTCAGGGGTATAGTAAAAATCTATGGTGAAATTCAGGCGTATAGTAAAAATCTATGGTGAAATTCAGGGGTATAGTAAAAATCTATGGTGAAATTCAGGGGTACAGTAAAAATCTATGGTGAAATTCAGGGGTATAGTAAAAATCTGTGGTGAAATTCAGGGGTATAGTAAAAATCTAAGGTGAAATTCAGGGGTATAGTAAAAATCTGTGGTGAAATTCAGGGGTATAGTAAAAATCTATGGTGAAATTCAGGGGTATAGTAAAAATCTATGGTGAAATTCAGGGGTATAGTAAAAATCTGTGGTGAAATTCAGGGGTATAGTAAAAATCTAAGGTGAAATTCAGGCGTATAGTAAAAATCTATGGTGAAATTCAGGGGTATAGTAAAAATCTATGGTGAAATTCAGAGGTACAGTAAAAATCTATGGTGAAATTCAGGGGTATAGTAAAAATCTATGGTGAAATTCAGGGGTATAGTAAAAATCTATGGTGAAATTCAGGGGTATAGTAAAAATCTATGGTGAAATTCAGGGGTATAGTAAAAATCTATGGTGAAATTCAGGGGTATAGTAAAAATCTAGGGGAAATTCAGGGGTATAGTAAAAATCTATGGTGAAATTCAGGGGTATAGTAAAAATCTATGGTGAAATTCAGGGGTATAGTAAAAATCTATGGTGAAATTCAGGGGTATAGTAAAAATCTATGGTGAAATTCAGGGGTATAGTAAAAATCTATGGTGAAATTCAGGGGTATAGTAAAAATCTATGGTGAAATTCAGGGGTACACCACGAAGGGATGTGGATTGTTACTCTGGACGCTTTAGATTTTTGCCTCGGTTATGAACATAAATTTAGTCCTACTCAGTGTGGCAGAGCACCGCCATACACCGGCTGATCTACATTCGTGTTAACCACATATTCGAATAGCGAAGTTTTTTCACGAATATCGGCACTTCGCGATTCCACGAATATTTAGAATATCACAAATTTTATTCGTTATGACCGTACGCATCACAGTGACGTGTACTGTGTAAATAAAAAGTTACCATCCCTCCCTCCTTCCAGCTTGTGGTCCAAAGAAGGCGAATATGCGAATGCAAATTTTATGCAAAAATTATGCAAATATCGGCACTTCCAGAGGACACTGATCCCTCCCTTCTTTTAGCTTGTGGGCCAATTGGAAGGAAGCAAATACAGTTGCCAGAAGGTAGCAACATCCCTAGCAACTAATAGGTAAGTAGTTAGTTGAAAGATTTAATTTTGCTAATTTTATGACGAATATGCATGGGAAGAAAAGTTAACGAATATGCAAAATTTGCGAATATAGGATGAATATTCGTCCAAATATTTGCAAAATATCGCAAATTCGAATATGGCCTATGCCGCTCATCACTAATCTACATATAGATTGGCCTTGTGATGTATACTTGCCCAGTAAACTGGAGCCATAGATGTAGCGTATTGTCCCTGACTCTGTCGCAGGACCACGTACCCAGCATCCTCAGATTCTAAGGAACCGGTCAGGGAAGCCACAAGCCACGTTTGTAAACGTCACAGAACCATCCACACGTGCACACTGAATATCTTTACTGTCATAGTAAGGAACATACAATAACTTCTCCTTATTAATTTCTTGGGATTTAGAAAGAAAAGCTTCAAGATCATTCGATCCCAGTCTTTGTCTCTTCAAATGCCTCCTCATGATTGGAAGACTCCACCCACCATAACACCAATTCCATCTCCCGTATCCCCAGTGGAGACACCACTTCCGATTCTACGGGGTTCCACGCTGCCTGCCCTAGTGCCGTATGATGTCCCTGAATTCCAGAGAGTCACCATAAGTGGAGATTACTGTGCTGGGGTAAGAACATTACTCAGATCTTGAATCTCATTGAAGAGTGTTGCACGAAGAGTAAAGTTGGCCATATACTTCCCATTACCATTGGCTGAACACTCCATTGATGTTGGTTGGTTGATTGGTTGAATGAAGTGTTAGTGTAATAAATGGTTGGTTAGTTTGTTGGATTAAGAAATTGGTTGCTATTTTGCTGAATTATAAATTGAGTAAAGAGCTGGTTGGCTTGTTGGTTGGTTGAATAAATAAATAAATAGTCTGTTGTTTACTTGGTTAAATAAAGAGTTGGTTGATTGGTTGGTTGTTCAGATAAAGTTGGTTGAGTAAAGAATTGGTTGGATATCTTGTTGGATGAAGAGCTGGTTGTATGAAGAGGTGGTTGGTTTATTGATTGGATGAAGAGTTAGTTTAGTGAAGAGATGGCTGGTTGGTTGGTTTCTTGGATGAAGAGTTAGTTGAGTAAAGAGGTGGTTGGTTGGTTAAATGAAAAGTTGGTTAAGTAAAGAGTTGGTTGGTTAATTGTAGTGTTGAGCGGCATAGGCCATATTCGAATTCGCGAATATTCGCGAATATATGGACGAATATTCGTAATATTCGCGAATATTCGCATATTCGTAATATTCTCATTTTATTTTCGCATATGCGAAATATTCGCGTGTGCGAAAATTAACAAATGCAAAAATTTGCATATACAAAATTTAGCAAAAGCGAGAATTCGCATATGCGGAAATTTGCATATTCTAATTTTCGTATATGCGAATATTCGCACACCAGTCTCACACAGTAGTATTAGAGCCTTCTTACACCACATAAGCTGGAAGCAGAGAGGGGTGATCACTGTGATGTGTACTGTGAAAAAGAAAAAAAAAAAAAACGAATATTCGTAATTACGAATATATAGCGCTATATTCGCGAATATTCGCGAATTCGCGAATATGCGATATTCGCGAATAAAATTCGAATTGCGAATATTCGCGAGCAACACTAGTTAATTGGTGAAATTGGAAGTTGGTTGGGTGAAGAGATGGTTGGTTGGTTAGTTGGATAATAAGTTGGATGGTTAATTGGATGAAGAGTTAGTTCAGTGAAGAGATGGCTGGTTGGTTGGTTGGTTTGAGTTGATTAAGTTAATTGATTAGTTGCTTTGTTTGGGTAATGATTTGGTTAGTTTCTCATTTCTTGTTCTTTTTTTTACATAGCACAAATAATTGTCATCTGCACCATAATTAAAAAAAATACACAACACTTTATGAGTCTCTGTACATGAACTGAATCGATGCTAGAGCATTATATTTCCTCTATCGTGTGATGATTGACAGAAGAGGCACAATGTATTTTTACTTTTGAGATTAGACAATTGTATGAGAACTATATCAAGTGAAATAAAATATTCCTCCAAATAATCCTCAAAATATCCCTTCCCTCTCAGATCACGGTCGACGACTATGAACAGGCTGCACTACGACTCGCCAAGGCTCTCCTGATAAGGGAGAAATACTCCCGGCTGGCATATCACCGCTTCCCCAGAATTACCGCTCAGTACCTGTGCACCAGTGAAGAAAGCTGGAGGATGGAAGACGAGGTGGCTCCAGGTAGGAGTTTTTTTTTTTACCATTTTTTATTAGTATGTGATCGCCCCATTAGCAAACCAACACCTGATCACCTACTGCAAAGAAAATGATCATTTACAACTTGCCATGTACATGTCGCAATCAGAAAAGGGCCTCTCATTTCTTGGACCTCCAATTGTTTTGAGGGGGTTCTTTGTAGTCTGCTGCCCCGAGACCCTTCTCAAAGCCACCAGCCAAAGAAACAACCACCAGTCCATTGTGGACACCAAAACTTTGTGAGTGGCCACTAACTTGTCAGTCACACTTCACATACAACACAAACTCTACATTTCTCCATTTGTTCTTATTTTACAGTCTTTAATCCGCCCCCGGGTGACGAGGATCCTTACAACTTAGATAATGTTCCTCCAAATCTTAACTACGTGGTGAGAATGAGAGCCGGGATTCTATATGTCTACGACAACATGGAGATGGCTGAAGCCAATGAGCCGAGGAGTTTACCATATCCCGACCTTCAGACCTACACCATTGACCTCAGTCACATCTTGGCTCTCATCGCTGATGGCCCAACGTAAGTCAAAACTATTTGTCATCCTGTAGTGGTGACTATAAAAGACTGTACAGCAGTGTCCCCCAAACTGAGGACTATTATCTCAGCCGGTGTCTTTCAGAGCTTGATGAAGTTTTACGTTTTGCTATAGCTGGAGAGCCTGAAGCTAGGGAACAATTCTGTAGAGGAATAGATAATCCAACTGGTCTATCCAATATCAAGATCCACACATTGAAGTAAGGAGGTCCATAACTAAAAGTAAAATAGGACACTGATGATGGGTCACACTAGCATATCCTTTATCCAGAGATAAGAAACCCGCCTTTTATGTTGTCACGTTCTCTGACATGGGCAATGGGGATGGAGTCAACATAGGCTGGGTCCCCCACAGGATCCTATATGTAGATGTCTCACCTTATGACCAGATTATAAGCAGGGCACATGAGCCACATGCCCTGGTAGACCTGGGGGCCTTAACCACCCACCCATGCTGATGGTCAGTGATCCTATAAAGAGAGGTGGCCACTTCTTTATGAGTCTTCAATAAAGTGTTGCAGAGTTGTTGGTTGCAGAGTTGTTGGTTGAGTAAAGAGTTAGTTAGATAGTTAAATCAAGTGAAGGTTGAGTAAATGGTTGGTTGGACGGTTTGAAGAACCAGCCAACCATTCACTCAACTTACTCTACATCCAACCAAATAAATTATTGAACCTTCCATTCAACCAAACAAAAGCAACCAGCTCTTCACTATACAAATTCTTTATCAATCCAACCAACCAACCAACATTTACTCAACCATCTCTGTATATAACAAACAAGACATACAGAGTTGTTAATTGCAGAGTTGGTTGAGTAAAGAGTTGGTTAGAGGGTTAAATCAAGAGATGGTTGAGTAAATGGTTGGTTGGATGGTGAGAAGAACCAGCCAACTCTTCCAACTTACTCTTCATCCAACAATTAATAAAGCTTTCATTCAACCAAAAAAATCAACCAGCTCTTCACTATACACATTTTTTATCAATCCAAGATGCAGAGTTCGTTCGTTGGCTGAATGAAGAATTTGTAGGGTAAAGAACTGGTTGATTTTTGGTTGGATGAAGAGTGAGTTTGTGAAGGGTTGGCTGGTTGGAGAAAGGGATCTATGTCTTGCTTATAAGATTAGAGTTGTTTGAGTAAAGAGATAGTTGGTTAGGCAGCTGGATGTAGAGTTTGTTTAGTGAAGAGCTGGATGAAAGGTTCATTGATTGGTTGGATGAAGAATTACTTGAGTAAACGGAGGGGGGTTGGTTGGTTGGTTGGTTGGAGGATGAGATGTTTGGCTTGTTTATTATATGCAGAGCTGGTTGAAGAAAGAGATAGTTTGTTAGTTGGCTAAATGTAGAGTTTTTTTTGTTAGATGAAAGGATGGGTGACATGTTGGATGGATTCTTAGATGAGTTAAAGGTTGGTTGGTTGGTTATTTGGTTGGATGGATACTTAGATGAGTTAAAAGTTGGTTGGTTGGTTATTTGGTTGGATGGATTCTTAGATGAGTTAAAGGTTGATTGGTGATTTGGTTGGATGGATACTTAGATATGTTTAAGGGTTGTTTATTTGGTTGGATGAAGAATTAGTTAAATGAACGGTTGGTTGGTTATTTAGTTGGATGGATGAAGAGATGTGTGGCTTGCTTAATAGATGCAGAGTTGGTTGAGTAATGAGATAGTTTGTTAGTTGCCTAAATGTAGAGTTTGTCTAGTGAAGAGTTGGTTGTTTTTTTGATTTGATGAAAGGATGGGTAATTGGATGGATACGTAGATAAGTTAAAGGGGTACTCCGCTGCTCAGCATTTGCAACAAACTGTTCTGAATGCTGGAGACGGCAGCTCGTGACGTCATAACCCCGCCCCCTCAATGCAAGTCTATGGGAGGGGGCGTGGCAGCCGTCATGCCCCCTTCCATAGACTTGCATTGAGGGGGCGGGGCATAAAGTTATGATCGGCGGGGCTATGACGTCACGAGCTTCCAGCTCCAGCGTTCAGAACAGTTTGTTACAAATGCTGGTTAGTTGGTTGGTTAGTTGAGTGAAGGGATGGTTATTTGGTTAGTTGGTTATCAGGTTGGATGAAGAGTTAGTTAAGTAAAGGGATGGATGGTTGGCTGGGTATCTGTTTGGAGGAAGAGATATATGTCTGGATTATTAGATGCAGAGGTTGGTTGAGTAAAGAGTTAGTTATACGTAGAGTTTGTTTGGATGGTTACTTAGATAAGTGAAGTATTTGGTTGGATGGTTACTTAGATAAGTGAAGTATTTGGTTGGATGGTTACTTAGATAAGTGAAGTATTTGGTTGGATGGTTACTTAGATAAGTGGTTGGTTATTTGGTTGATTTGTTATCGGGTGAACAGTTGCTGATTGGTTGGTTGGCTGGTTGGTTGTATGAAATGTTGGTCAAGGCTCTCGCTGACCAAGGAGCAGCAATCTTGGTGATCAGCATTCGTCCTGATAATCAGCCGTGTGACCGAGGGTTAAGGATAGTAAGGATTTGGTTGTTTCTAATATAAATTATCGATTTTATGACATATCCAAAGGCAACTTCTTACCTTCCATAGCGCAAAAAATGCCGATATCTTCACCATAGTTTAAGAAAAAAACATTTACACAGCTGCTTACACAATCGTGTCATGTGACTCGCCGGCACGCAGTGTTGACAGGGAGGGCAGAGTTATCTGTGACACATTGTGTTGGCGAGCGGCGTTCCTCCGCTAATGAGGATTCCAGGAACAGGTTCTTCTGGTTTTGTCTGGAGATGTTCGGATCAGCCCAGGATCGGGTATAATGGAAATGAATATAAAGCCGGTGACGAGTCTCTGCTACATACCGCACATATGTAATAGAACAATGGCGAACACGATCACCGTCATACGTGATATATCCGCTGGCGCCGGTGTGAAGGACATTCCCGAGATGTCTACAAATTAGGTTTATTGTCTCCAGGAAAAGTGATGACTGTAGAGCAGCAGATCCCTGTATCTGTATCCAGACAATGCTCTGTGAGCTAAACACCCTGGACTCCAGACTGATACATTGTACATAGCTCGTCCTCCTCTCAGCTGAGAAGTATATACAATTGTATCCAGTCTAGACAATGCTCTGTGAGCTAAACATCCTGGACCCCAGACTGATACATTGTACATAGCTCGTCCTGCTCTCAGCTGAGAAGTGATACAATTGTATCCAGTCTAGACAATGCTCTGTGAGCTAAACATCCTGGACCCCAGACTGATACATTGTACATAGCTAATCCTGCTCTCAGCTGAGAAGTGATACAATTGTATCCAGTCTAGACAATGCTCTGTGAGCTAAACATCCCGGACTCCAGACTGATACATTGTACATAGCTCGTCCTGCTCTCAGCTGAGAAGTGATACAATTGTATCCAGTCTAGACAATGCTCTGTGAGCTAAACATCCTGGACTCCAGACTGATACATTGTACATAGCTCGTCCTGCTCTCAGCTGAGAAGTATATACAATTGTATCCAGTCTAGACAATGCTCTGTGAGCTAAACCTCCTGGACCCCAGACTGATACATTGTACATAGCTCGTCCTGCTCTCAGCTGAGAAGTATATACAATTGTATCCAGTCTAGACAATGCTCTGTGAGCTAAACATCCTGGACTCCAGACTGATACATTGTACATAGCTAGTCCTGCTCTCAGCTGAGAAGTGATACAATTGTATCCAGTCTAGACAATGCTCTGTGAGCTAAACATCCTGGACTCCAGACTGATACATTGTACATAGCTCGTCCTGCTCTCAGCTGAGAAGTGATACAATTATATCCAGTCTAGACAATGCTCTGTGAGCTAAACACCCTGGACTCCAGACTGATACATTGTACATAGCTAGTCCTGCTCTCAGCTGAGAAGTGATACAATTGTATCCAGTCTAGACAATGCTCTGTTTTTCAAGAATGTTATCATTCACTGACAGCAAGTGGAGATCTTGACAACAGTGTAGATGTGAACTATACTGGTGATGTCTGTTCTTCCATGAGTATATATCAGCGTTTACCAACCAGGGTGCTTCCAGCTGATGCAAAACTACAACTCCCAGCATGCCCGGACAGCCGTTGGCTGTCCGGGCATGCTGGGAGTTGTAGTTTTGCAACAGCTGAAGGCACCGTGGTTGGGAAACGCCACCCCAGGCAATGCAGTTGCTGGTTATAGCAGAACAGCAGTTGGAGCCTGAGATGTGATGAACCGTCTGGACTAGGAGGGAGCTGATAAGACGGAAGGGTTAATGTCACATGATCCAGAACAGTCGCTTGTTGCACTTTCTAGGGATAAAATGACGCAGAATATTGCGCGGTCAGATATCGAGGAGCCGGGCGGTTGTGATGTCATCGCTCTCGTCCGCCAGTTCTGCGCTATAAAAATAATCCTTATTATCTCTATGGACATTTTCCCACAGAAAAACCTACTGTCACCGCCGCCTCAACTTCCTGGGGTCCAAGTTTAACCTCCACGAGATGCTGAACGAGATGGCGGAGCTGAAGGAGTTAAAGAGCGTCCCCCACCGCGACTTCTATAACGTCAGGAAGGTAAATATAGGATCACACAGAAGATGATGTCACTGCCAATGGGACCATGAGGAGGAGGAGGACAGAGGAGGAGGAGGAGGAGGAGGACAGAGGAGGACAGAGGAGGACAGAGGAGGAGGAGGACAGAGGAAGAGGAGGAGGACAGAGGAGGAGGAGGAGGACAGAGGGGGAGGACAGAGGAGGAGGAGGATGAAGGAGGAGGAGGAGGAGGACAGAGGAGGAGGAGGACAGAGGAGGAGGAGGAGGAGGACAGAGGAGGACAGAGGAGGACAGAGGAGGAGGAGGACAGAGGAAGAGGAGGAGGACAGAGGAAGAGGAGGAGGACAGAGGAGGAGGAGGACAGAGGAGGAGGAGGATGAAGGAGGAGGAGGAGGAGGACAGAGGAGGAGGAGGACAGAGGAGGAGGACAGAGGAGGAGGACAGAGGAGGAGGACAGAGGAGGAGGAGGAGGACAGTGGAGGAGGAGGACAGAGGAGGAGGACAGAGGAGGAGGACAGAGGAGGAGAGAGGAGGAGGAGGACAGTGGAGGAGGAGGACAGAGGAGGAGGACAGAGGAGGAGAGAGGAGGAGGAGGAGAGAGGAGGAGGAGGACAGAGGAGGAGGAGGACAGAGGAGGAGGAGGACAGAGGAGGAGGACAGAGGAGGAGGACAGAGGAGGAGGAGGAGGACAGAGGAGGAGGAGGACAGAGGAGGAGGAGGAGGACAGAGGAGGAGAAGGACAGAGGAGGAGGACAGAAGAGGAGGAGGAGGAGGACAGAGGAGTCTAGAGGAGGAGGACAGAGGAGGAGGAGGAGAACAGAGGAGGAGGACAGAGGAGGAGGACAGAGGAGGAGGAGGAGGAGGAGAACAGAGGAGGAGGAGGAGAACAGAGGAGGAGGAGGACAGAGGAGGAGGAGGACAGAGGAGGAGGAGGAGGACGACGACAGAGGAGGAGGATAGAGGAGGAGGAGTAGGAGAACAGAGGAGTCTGGAGGAGGAGGACAGAGGAGGAGGAGGACAGAGGAGGAGGACAGAGGAGGAGGAGGAGGAAAGAGGAGTCTGGAGGAGGAGGACAGAGGAGGAGGAGGAGGACAGAGGAGTCTGGAGGAGGAAGACAGAGGAGGAGGAGGACAGAGGGGTCTGGAGGAGGACACAGGAGGAGGAGGACAGAGGAGGAGGACAGAGGAGGAGGACAGAGGAGGAGGAGGAGGACAGAGGAGTCTGGAGGAGGAGGACAGAGGAGGAGGAGGAGGAGGACAGAGGAGTCTGGAGGAGGAGGACAGAGGAGGAGGAGGAGGACAGAGGAGGAGGAGGACAGAGGAGGAGAGAGGAGGAGGACAGAGGAGGAGGAGGAGGACAGAGGAGGAGAGAGGAGGAGGACAGAGGAGGAGGAGGACAGAGGAGGAGGAGGACAGAGGAGTCTGGAGGAGGAGGACAGAGGAGGACAGAGGAGTCTGTGGGAGGAGGACAGAGGAGTCTGGAGGAGGAGGACAGAGGGGTCTGTGGGAGGAGGACAGAGGAGTCTGGAGGAGGAGGACAGAGGAGTCTGGAGGAGGAGGACAGAGGAGTCTGGAGGAGGATGACAGAGGGGTCTTCATGCAGCTCACTCCTCTCTCTTGGCGGAGTCCATGTGATCTGGGGACATTAGGAGGGACGTCTGTTAAGGTCTTCAGATCCCTATAGACATTGATGGACAATCATAGCAAACATGGATGACACATCTGACTCTGCTGCTGTATATATATTGGAGGACACCCCTATCTGACTCTCTGCTGCTGTATATATCTAGGTGGACACCCATATCTGACTCTCTGCTGCTGTATATATCTAGGTGGACACCCCTATCTGACTCTCTGCTGCTGTATATATCTAGGTGGACACCCATATCTGACTCTCTGCTGCTGTATATATATTGGAGGACTCCCATATCTGACTCTCTGCTGCTGTATATATCTAGGTGGACACCCCTATCTGACTCTCTGCTGCTGTATATATCTAGGTGGACACCCCTATCTGACTCTCTGCTGTATATATCTAGGTGGACACCCCTATCTGACTCTCTGCTGTATATATCTAGGTGGACACCCATATCTGACTCTGCTGCTGTATACATCTAGGTGGACACCCATATCTGACTCTGCTGCTGTATACATCTAGGTGGACACCCATATCTGACTCTCTGCTGCTGTATATATCTAGGTGGACACCCATATCTGACTCTCTGCTGCTGTATATATATTGGACGACTCCCCTATCTGACTCTCTGCTGCTGTATATTTCTAGGTGGACACCCATATCTGACTCTCTGCTGCTGTATATATCTAGGTGGACACCCATATCTGACTCTCTGCTGCTGTATATATCTAGGTGGACACCCCTATCTGACTCTCTGCTGCTGTATACATCTAGGTGGACACCCATATCTGACTCTCTGCTGCTGTATATATCTAGGTGGACACCCATATCTGACTCTCTGCTGCTGTATATATCTAGGTGGACACCCATATCTGACTCTCTGCTGCTGTATATATCTAGGTGGACACCCATATCTGACTCTCTGCTGCTGTATATATCTAGGTGGACACCCATATCTGACTCTCTGCTGCTGTATACATCTAGGTGGACACCCATATCTGACTCTCTGCTGCTGTATATAACTAGGGGGACACCCCTATCTGACTCTCTGCTGCTGTATATATCTAGGTGGACACCCATATCTGACTCTCTGCTGCTGTATATATCTAGGTGGACTCCCCTATCTGACTCTCTGCTGCTGTATATATCTAGGTGGACTCCCCTATCTGACTCTCTGCTGCTGTATACATCTAGGTGGACACCCATATCTGACTCTCTGCTGCTGTATACATCTAGGTGGACACCCCTATCTAACTCTGCTGCTGTATATATCTAGGTGGACTCCCCTATCTGACTCTGCTGCTGTATATATATTGGAGGACTCCCATATCTGACTCTCTGCTGCTGTATATATCTAGGTGGACACCCATATCTGACTCTCTGCTGCTGTATATATCTAGGTGGACACCCCTATCTAACTCTGCTGCTGTATATATCTAGGTGGACACCCCTATCTAACTCTGCTGCTGTATATATCTAGGTGGACACCCCTATCTGACTCTGCTGCTGTATATATCTAGGTGGACACCCATATCTGACTCTCTGCTGCTGTATATATCTAGGTGGACACCCCTCTCTGACTCTCTGCTGTATATGTCTAGGTGGACACCCCTATCTGACTCTGCTGCTGTATATATCTAGGTGGACACCCATATCTGACTCTCTGCTGCTGTATACATCTAGGTGGACACCCATATCTGACTCTCTGCTGCTGTATACATCTAGGTGGACACTCCTTTCTGACTCTCTGCTGCTGTATACATCTAGGTGGACACCCATATCTGACTCTCTGCTCCTGTATATATCTAGGTGGACACCCATATCTGACTCTCTGCTGCTGTATATATCTAGGTGGACACCCATATCTGACTCTCTGCTGCTGTATATATCTAGGTGGACACCCATATCTGACTCTCTGCTGCTGTATATATATTGGAGGACCCCCCTATCTGACTCTCTGCTGCTGTATATATCTAGGTGGACACCCATATCTGACTCTCTGCTGCTGTATATATCTAGGTGGACACCCATATCTGACTCTCTGCTGCTGTATATATCTAGGTGGACACCCATATCTGACTCTCTGCTGCTGTATATATATTGGACGACTCCCCTATCTGACTCTCTGCTGCTGTATATATACACCCATATCTGACTCTCTGCTGCTGTATATATCTAGGTGGACACCCATATCTGACTCTCTGCTGCTGTATATTTCTAGGTGGACACCCATATCTGACTCTCTGCTGCTGTATATATCTAGGTGGACACCCATATCTGACTCTCTGCTGCTGTATATATCTAGGTGGACACCCATATCTGACTCTCTGCTGCTGTATATATCTAGGTGGACACCCATATCTGACTCTCTGCTGCTGTATATATATTGGACGACTCCCCTATCTGACTCTCTGCTGCTGTATATATACACCCATATCTGACTCTCTGCTGCTGTATATATCTAGGTGGACACCCATATCTGACTCTCTGCTGCTGTATATTTCTAGGTGGACACCCATATCTGACTCTCTGCTGCTGTATACATCTAGGTGGACACCCATATCTGACTCTCTGCTGCTGTATATATCTAGGTGGACACCCATATCTGACTCTCTGCTGCTGTATATATCTAGGTGGACACCCATATCTGACTCTCTGCTGCTGTATATATCTAGGTGGACACCCATATCTGACTCTCTGCTGCTGTATATATCTAGGTGGACACCCATATCTGACTCTCTGCTGCTGTATACATCTAGGTGGACACCCATATCTGACTCTCTGCTGCTGTATATATCTAGGTGGACACCCATATCTGACTCTCTGCTGCTGTATACATCTAGGTGGACACCCATATCTGACTCTCTGCTGCTGTATATAACTAGGGGGACACCCATATCTGACTCTCTGCTGCTGTATACATCTAGGTGGACACCCATATCTGACTCTCTGCTGCTGTATATATCTAGGTGGACACCCATATCTGACTCTCTGCTGCTGTATACATCTAGGTGGACACCCATATCTGACTCTGCTGCTGTATATATATTGGGGGACACCCATATCTGACTCTCTGCTGCTGTATATATCTAGGTGGACACCCATATCTGACTCTGCTGCTGTATATATATTGGAGGACTCCCCTATCTGACTCTCTGCTGCTGTATACATCTAGGTGGACACCCATATCTGACTCTGCTGCTGTATATATATTGGAGGACTCCCCTATCTGACTCTCTGCTGCTGTATACATCTAGGTGGACACCCATATCTGACTCTGCTGCTGTATATATATTGGAGGACTCCCATATCTGACTCTCTGCTGCTGTATACATCTAGGTGGACACCCATATCCACGCCGCCGCCTGTATGAACCAGAAGCATCTTCTCCGCTTCATTAAACACACGTATCGCACAGAACCGGACCGGGTGGTGGCGGAGAAGAACGGGAAGAAGGTGACCCTGAAGGAATTATTCGACAGTCTCAAGATGGATCCGTATGACCTGACTGTAGACTCTCTGGATGTCCATGCGGTAAGATGTAGGTTGTAAGGGATCAGCGAAGATCTATCGTTCTCTTCTCCCATTATGTCCTGACAACCAGCGGTTCTGATCATTCGGATCTAATATTCTGACCACTCTATGAAGGACCAACTGAGGACACAGCAGAATACATTGCATCAGTCCCACATTGTAGCGTAATTCGAGACTAAGCTTAACCAAAGTTAAACAGATTTATAAATTACTTCTATTAAAAAATCTTAATCCTTCCAGTACTTATTAGTAGCTGTATGCTACAGAGGAAATTTCTTTTCTTTTTGAATTTCTTTTTTGTCTTGTCCACAGTGCTCTGTGCTGTCACCTCTGTCCATATCAGGAACTGTTCAGAGCAGGAGAAAATCCCCAGAGCAAACCTCTGCTGCTGTGGACAGTTCCTGATACGGACAGAGGTGTCAGCAGAGAGCACTGTGGACAAGACAAAAAAGAAATTAAAAAAGAAAAGAATTTCCTCTGTAGCATACAGCTGCTAAGGCCCCTTTCACACTATAAAAATTTATCCGTAATGAACGTCCGTCATAAAAATCTTGAAAATCGGCCGTATAACGGCCGATTTTCAAGATTTTTATGACGGACGTTCATTACGGATGACTTTTTATAGTGTGAAAGGGGCCTTATAAGTACTGGAAGGATTAAGATTTTTAAATTAGAAGTAATTAACAAATCTGTTTAACTTTCTGGCGCCGGTTCATAAAAAAAAGAAAACATTTTGCACCGGAGTACCCCTTTAAGTCCAAGACAGAAGGTCAAATCTCTAGAGCTCCAAACCCTCAAGATCCCAAACAGAAAAGTCTAAAGACTGTCTGATCTCCGAGATAATAAGTCAGAATTTGGACTGCTCAGAATCCTTCATTAAGGGTCCAAAATCCCAAACTTTAGGGTAAGTAAGATCTGTCAGGGTTCTCAGAAAGTCTGTCAAATGTGTCAGAATGTCAGTGACCTTGTCCCAGATCTCTGAGATAATAATCCGATGTTAGACTGTTAGAGTGGTCCTTGTCCTAGATCTCTGAGATAATAATCCGATGTTAGACTGTTAGTGGTCCTTGTCCCAGATCTCTGAGATAATAATCCGATGTTAGACTGTTAGAGTGGTCCTTGTCCTAGATCTCTGAGATAATAAGTCTGAGCACTTTCAGCTCTTTAAGATAATAGTCCCAGGTTCTGTTGGAAAGGTGAGACAATAAGTCAGGGCTTTGCTCAAAACTCTTTAATGGACCCAAATTCTAAAATGTCTGTGATAAAATTCTATCAATGGCCAGAACACTCTGAGGTAAAAAGTCAGAACACTCTGAGGTAAAAATTTAGAACTCTATGAGGTAATAAGTCAGAACTCTATGAGGTAATAAGTCAGAACTGTATGAGGTAATATGTCAGAACTCTCTGTAGTAATATGTCAGAACTCTATGAGGTAATAAGTCAGAACTCTGAGGTAATATGTCAGAACTCTATGAGGTAATAAGTCAGAACTCTGAGGTAATATGTCAGAACTCTATGAGGTAATAAGTCAGAACTCGCTATAGTAATAAGTCAGAACTCTCTATAGTAATAAGTCAGAACTCTCTGCGGTAATAAGTCAGAACTCTCTGTAGAAATGTGTCAGAACTCTCTGTAGTAATATGTCAGAATTATTTGAGGTAATAAGTCAGAACTCTCTGAGGTAATATGTCAGAACTCTCTGAGGTAATAAGTCAGAACTCTCTGAGATAATAAGTCAGAACTCTGAGGTAATAAGTCAGAACTCTATGAGGTAATAAGTCAGAACTCTATGAGGTAATAAGTCAGAACGCTATGAGGTAGTAAGTCAGAACTGTATGAGGTAATATGTCAGAACTCTCTGAGGTAATAAGTCAGAACTCTCTGAGGTAATAAGTCAGAACTCTATGAGGTAATAAGTCAGAACTCTCTATAGTAATATGTCAGAACTCTATGAGGTAATAAGTCAGAACTCTATGAGGTAATAAGTCAGAACTCTATGAGGTAATAAGTCAGAACTCTATGAGGTAATAAGTCAGAACTCTATGAGGTAATAAGTCAGAACTCTCTGAGGTAATAAGTCAGAACTCTGAGGTAATAAGTCAGAACTCTATGAGGTAATAAGTAAGAACTCTGAGGTAATAAGTCAGAACTCTCTGAGATAATAAGTCAGAACTCTGAGGTAATAAGTCAGAACTCTGAGGTAATATGTCAGAACTCTCTGAGGTAATAAGTCACAACTCTGAGGTAATAAGTCAGAACTCTCTGAGGTAATAAGTCAGAACTCTGAGGTAATAAGTCAGAACTCTGAGGTAATAAGTCAGAACTCTATGAGGTAATAAGTCAGAACTCTATGAGGTAATAAGTCAGAACTCTGAGGTAATAAGTCAGAACTCTATGAGGTAATAAGTCAGAACTCTATGAGGTAATAAGTCAGAACTCTCTGAGGTAATAAGTCAGAACTCTGAGGTAATAAGTCAGAACTCTCTGAGGTAATAAGTCAGAACTCTGAGGTAATAAGTCAGAACCTCTGAGGTAATAAGTCAGAACTCTCTGAGATACTAGTTCTGAAATAACCCATATTTCCCGGCACTATTTAATAATTGACTAATGTTGATCCGCAGGGGCGACAAACCTTCCACCGCTTCGATAAGTTCAACGCCAAATATAACCCCGTGGGGGCGAGCGAGCTGAGAGACCTCTACCTGAAGACGGAGAATTACATCGACGGGGAGTACTTCGCCCGTATTGTCAAGGTACAGGCACGACACACTGTCACGACATCTGCTGTGTGATGAAACGCTTAATCTCCTTGTCTTTCGTACACAGCGCCACACCTGTCTGCAGGTTGTGTTTGGAATTGCAGTCGAGCCCCATTCACTTCAATAGAGCCAGGCTGCAATACCCCTCACGGCCTATGGGCAGGCACCGTATGGCACTGGAAGAAAGACGACATGTCTTCCCGATTCTGTAGAACGAGGGCTCGCTTTACGGCAGAGGGGGGGGGGGCACTGACCTTTGGGGACCCAATAGTAACAATCACAATGGGCCCCTTTCTGGTCCCGTCACTTTCCTACATCCATTCTGCTCCCATACTTGCCAGATTTTGGGTTAAATAATATTGCAAAACAGTGTGTCCCCAACCTGCGGCTCTCCAGCTGTTGCAAAACTACAACTCTCAGCATGCCCTGACAGCCGAAGGCTGTCAGGGCATGCTGGGAGTTGTAGTTTTGCACCTCTGTATGGTGATTTATGGGCCCTTGCGAAATCAAAAGGGCCCTAGGACTCTGTAGAGACCCCCTTAGCTTGTTGTATAAGCCACTGATGGGATCCCAGCTGGAGTGCCCCTACAATGATCTATGATGAGTGAGAAGATGTAGGGGGAGTTACCCTTTATACTTCATCTTGGGCCTCTGGGGCCTTCCCGGTTACGGGCCGGGCCTAATATCTGGAAATATTCAAATGATGTTTCCTTCCCAGACCAAGTGCCCCTCCAATACCCAATGACGAGTGAGAAGATGTAGGGGGAGTTTCCCTTTATACATTGGACTTCATCTTGGGCCCCTGCGGCCTTCCCGGTTACGGGCCGAGCCTAATATCTGGAAATAGTCACATGACTCTTCCTTCCCAGACCAAGTGCCCCTCCAATACCCAATGACGAGTGAGAAGATGTAGGGGGAGTTACCCTTTATACATTGGACTTCATCTTGGGCCTCTTGGGCCTTCCCAATGATCTATAGACAAATGGTTTTTATAGAATTTTCCAGAAATGTTACAATACAATAAACAAGATCATTGTAACATTGTGGCCAAAAAGAAAACAACATAAAACAAATAAAATCCTAACATATGTTCGAACATAAATATATATAAAGCTATGAAAACATCACTCAGATTAAATGAATGGCCTCTAAGGATCTATGATGAGGGAGAAGATGTAGGGGGAGTTACCCTTTATACTTCATCTTGGGCCCCTGTGGCCTTCCCGGTTACGGGCCGGGACTTATATCCAGAAATATTCACCTGACTCTTAGTTCTCAGACCAAGTGCCCCTCTAAGGATCTATGACGAGTGAGAAGATATAGGGGGAGTTACCCTTTATACTTCATCTTGGGCCCCTGTGGCCTTCCCGGTTACGGGCCGGGACTTATATCCAGAAATATTCACCTGACTCTTCCTTCCCAGACCAAGTGCCCCTCTAATGCTCTATGACGAGTGAGAAGATGTAGGGGGAGTTTCCCTTTATACATTGGACTTCATCTTGGGCCCCTGTGGCCTTTCCAATTACGGGCCGCGCAAATTATTAGGAAATATTTACATGACTCTTCTTTCCCAGACCAAGTGCCCCTCTAATGCTCTATGACGAGTGAGAAGATGTAGGGGGAGTTACCCTTTATACATTTTACTTCATCTTGGGCCTTTCCGATTACGGGCCGCGCCTATTATCAGGAAATATTCACCTGACTCTTCCTTTGGTCTTGAAACCTGATGCAGTCTCAATAAAAACAACTATTTCCGGACCATTAGCGCGATACGATGGCGAGATCTGCAGACGCGGTGCTGACGCCCATATTTTCTATTATTTTCTTTTTGATGTAAATGTTTAGGTCTCTGCTGCCCTCTGGTGGTAGAGATGGGGTACTGTAATTACTGTAAGTCTTGATGTCCTTTTCTCTGTCTGTCCAGGAAGTGTCTCAGGAGCTGGAGGAGAGCAAGTACCAGTACACGGAACCCCGACTGTCCATCTACGGCCGCTCCCCCGATGAGTGGGACATCCTGGCCAAGTGGTTCATCAAGCACAAGGTCTACTCCCCCAACATGCGCTGGATCATCCAGGTCCCTCGGATTTTGTAAGTCTCCCTTCCTGCTGCCCATCGAAGTAAAGAGGAGCTCTAACTTTAAACAAACTTGCAGTAGATGCACCACTCTGTACTCTAATTACACCCAAAGCTGCACCTAAAGTTCTCCTGGTTTCCAATGCAGTGCATCATGGGAGCTCAGATCCGGGTTACCAAAGTCCGTCGTGATAGAGTTCCACTTTAACTTTGGAGTCTATTACACCATATAACCCAAGGTCGGAACCTCACAAAGTGTAGCAGAGTTTTTCCAAGTTTAGACTGAGTTAAAGGGGTACTCCGGTGAAAACCTTTTTTCTTTTAAATCAACTGGTGGCAGAAAGTTAAACCTATTTGTAAATTACTTCTATTAAAAAATCTTAATCCTTCCTGTACTTATTAGCTGCTGAATACTACAGAGGAAATTCTTTTCTTTTTGGAATGCTCTCTGCTGACATCACGAGCACAGTTCTCTCTGCTGAAGTTATTATAATAATAATAACGCTTTATTTATTGTTGTCCTTAGTGGGATTTGAACCCAAGTCCCCAGCACTGCAAGGCAGCAGTGCTAACCACTGAGCCACCATGCTGCCCTTAGCATACATCTGCTATGCACGGTTGCTAAAATGGACAGAGATGTCAGCAGAGAGCACTGTGCTCGTGATGTCATCAGTGTTCCAAAAAGAAAGGAATTTCCTCTGTAGCATTCAGCAGCTAATAAGTACTGGAAGGATTAAGATTTTTTAATAGAAGTAATTTACAAATATGTTTAACTTTCTTCCACCAGTTGAGTTAAAAGAAAAAAGGTTTTCACCGGAGTACCCCTTTAACATAAACTTTTTATCTCTCTTTTAATGTTTCTATAACGTTTACATTTACGAAATTAGTAAAAATGTCGTCAACCTCGCTATTGTGTGCACCAAAAAAAAAAAAGCGGAATGCCTTTTTAGCATAGTTTCCCCCCCCCCCCTTGTTGTTAAAGGGGTACTCCGGTGGAAAACAATTTATTTTAAATCAACTGGTGCCAGAAAGTTAAACAGATTTGTAAATTACTTCTTTTAAAAAAATATTAATCCTTCCAGTACTTATTAGCTGCTGAATACTACAGAGGAAATTCTATTCTTTTTTGGAACACAGTGCTCTCTGCTGACATCATAAACAGAGTGCTCTCTGCTGACATCTCTGTCCATTTTAAGAACTGTCCAGAGCAGCATATGTTTGCTATGGGGATTTTCTCCTGCTCTGGACAGTTCTTAAAATAGACAGAGATGTCAGCAGAGAGCACTGTGGTCATGATGTCAGCAGAGAGCTCTGTGCTCGTGACAGAAGAGAAATCTAAAAAATAAAGCATTTCCTCTCTAGCCCCTAAAAAGTACTGGAAGGACTAAGATTTTTTAATAGAAGTAATTTACAAATCTGTTTAACTTTCTGGAACCAGATGATTTAAATAAATAAATAAAAAATTTCCATGGGAGTACCCCTTTAACTCTGGGGTGGGTTTTTTTTTGTTTAGTTTTTTGGCTGTTTTTGTTTCCCCATTTCTTTAGTAGACATCCTTGAGTCCCCTGATGAATACATTACATGACTTGTAATGAGAAACACGCAGGGGGGACAAAAACTGAAAAACTTGAACCCACTATTTAAAAAAAAATAATAATAAGAAGAAACAAAAAGTGTATTTTGGGATTGTAAGATGAGGGCGCAGTTTTTTTGTGTTTTTTTTTATTGTATTGGGGGAAAAAAACATCAAAAATAAGTTGCGTGAAAACTTAGCCTAATACTGTAGAACAGTCTGTCCACAACCTGCGGCTCTTCAGCTGTTGCAAAACAACAACTCCCAGCATGCCCTGACAGCCGAAGGCTGTCAGGGCATGCTGGGAGTTGTAGTTTTGCAATGCTGTACACAAGTAGAACAACTAGAAGATGTAGGGGGAGTTCCCCTTTATACATTAAAATTAATAAAAACAAATATTTCCCGACCATTATTGTGATGGCGAGATCTGCAGACGCGGTGTCCACTGCTTGCTGCGCACTTATAGGGTTATTAGTATTTTCTATTACTTTTATTTACTTATTTATATTATTATTTTTTTCTATTATTATTATTACTTTTTATTTATTTTTTTTATTATTTTTTTTCTATTATCATTATTATTAATAATTATATTTTTTATTAATAATAATAATCTAATACTACTACTAATAATAAATATAATAATAATAATAATAATAATAATTATTATTATTATTATTATTACTATGTTATTGTTAAGGTCTCTGCTGCCCTCTGGTGGTAGAGGAGGGGATACTGTAATTACAACTTTCAAGAGAGTTCAACATCCAGCAAATTATTTATTATTAATTATTATTGTTATTATTATGTTATTTTTAAGATCTCGCTTATTAATTATTATTATTATTATTATTATTACTATGTTATTGTTAAGGTCTCTGCTGCCCTCTGGTGGTAGAGGAGGGGATACTGTAATTACAAGTTTTAAGAGAGTTCAACATCCAGCAAATTATTTATTATTATTATTGTTATTATTATTATTACTATGTTATTGTTAAGATCTCTCTTATTAATTATTATTATTCATTACATAAATATTTTATATTTCTCTCAAAATTAACTGTTTATTAACTTTTTATTTCAGCGACATTTTTAGATCCAAGAAGATCCTCCCGGATTTTGGCAAAATGTTAGAAAATATTTTCTTGCCGCTGTTTGAGGCCACGATTAACCCTTCGGATCACAAGGAGCTCTACCTCTTCCTTAACTATGTAAGTGAGAGGGGGAGAGGAACCCCCCCATTGTGTACCCATGGATATCGCCCCCATAGGCCGGGGCCCTGTGTGATCAGAACATTTCTCCTTCCAGGTCACCGGCTTCGACAGCGTTGACGATGAGTCCAAACACAACGATCACATGTTCTCCAACAAGAGCCCCACCCCCGACCAGTGGACGCACGAGATGAACCCCCCGTATAGTTATTACCTGTATTATATGTACGCCAACATCATGCTGCTCAACAACCTGCGCAAGTAAGTGACCCCCCCCCAGGGGAGCGTACAATGATGGAGGAGAACACCTGCATACATGGTGCCGGATACATTGCTTTATCTCTGTATACCTTACACTGTTTCTGACTTTAAAGCTTGTTAATGTCCCCTGATGAAGCCATGTGTGAAAAACACGTCGGGATAGGCTGCATAAGGATTACCGGGATTTGGAGGCACAATTGCTCACTTTAGGGTGTATATTTCAATTATCTGGCCTATGTGACCCCCTAAGTACTATAAGCAGAGGACTCCAATGTTAGAAGTATGTGACCCCCTAAGTACCGTAAGCAGAGGACTCCAATGTTAGAAGTATGTGACCCCCCCTCCCCCCTATATACTATGATCCGGGGTCTCCAGTGTTAGAAGTATGTGGCCCCTCCCCCTATATACTATGATCCGGGGTCTCCAGTGTTAGAAGCATGTGACCCCCCCCCCCCCCCCTATATACTATGATCCGGGGTCTCCAGTGTTAGAAGTATGTGACCCCCCCCCCCCCTATATACTATGATCCGGGGTCTCCAGTGTTAGAAGTATGTGACCCCCCCCCCCTATATACTATGATCCGGGGTCTCCAGTGTTAGAAGTATGTGGCCCCTCCCCCTATATACTATGATCCGGGGTCTCCAGTGTTAGAAGCATGTGACCCCCCCCCCCCCTATATACTATGATCCGGGGTCTCCAGTGTTAGAAGTATGTGACCCCCCCCCCCCCCTATATACTATGATCCGGGGTCTCCAGTGTTAGAAGTATGTGACCCCCCCCCCCCCCTATATACTATGATCCGGGGTCTCCAGTGTTAGAAGTATGTGACCCCTCCCCCTATATACTATGATCCGGGGTCTCCAGTGTTAGAAGTATGTGACCCCCCCCCCCCCCCTATATACTATGATCCGGGGTCTCCAGTGTTAGAAGTATGTGACCCCCCCCCCCCCCTATATACTATGATCCGGGGTCTCCAGTGTTAGAAGTATGTGGCCCCTCCCCCTATATACTATGATCCGGGGTCTCCAGTGTTAGAAGCATGTGACCCCCCCCCCCCCTATATACTATGATCCGGGGTCTCCAGTGTTAGAAGTATGTGACCCCCCCTATATACTATGATCCGGGGTCTCCAGTGTTAGAAGTATGTGACCCCTCCCCCTATATACTATGATCCGGGGTCTCCAGTGTTAGAAGTATGTGACCCCTCCCCCTATATACTATGATCCGGGGTCTCCAGTGTTAGAAGTATGTGACCCCCCCCCCCCCCCTATATACTATGATCCGGGGTCTCCAGTGTTAGAAGTATGTGACCCCCCCCTATATACTATGATCCGGGGTCTCCAGTGTTAGAAGTATGTGACCCCCCCCCTATATACTATGATCCGGGGTCTCCAGTGTTAGAAGTATGTGACCCCCCCCCCTATATACTATGATCCGGGGTCTCCAGTGTTAGAAGTATGTGACCCCCCCCCCCCCCCTATATACTATGATCCGGGGTCTCCAGTGTTAGAAGTATGTGACCCCCCCCCCCTATATACTATGTACCGGGGTCTCCAGTGTTAGAAGTATGTGACCCCCCCTATATACTATGATCCGGGGTCTCCAGTGTTAGAAGTATGTGACCCCCCCCCCTATATACTATGTACCGGGGTCTCCAGTGTTAGAAGTATGTGACCCCCCTATGTACCATGACCCTGGGAGACTTCTATGTTAGAAGTATAGGCTCTATCTCTAGAACACGGGCCCCTGCAGGTTTCTATAGCAATGTGTCATACAGTCTCTTCATTGGCTTCATTTCTGGGGCCCCTTAGATTACTGGGGGCCCAGGATCTCAATGACTGTTTTGTGTTTCTCTATTTTGCAGGGAGAGGGGGATGAGCACCTTCCTGTTCCGGCCGCACTGCGGAGAGGCCGGATCCATCACTCACCTGGTGTCGGCCTTTATAACCGCGGATAACATCTCTCATGGATTAAATCTCAAAAAGGTGAAACCCACGAATAAGGAATCTCATCACATGTTATAAAATGCTGGGACTTGTAGTGCAGATGGGGCTCTTATCTAGGAAATCTCTACATGACCCATAGACCCCGACCGCAACATGGAAGGGTCACGTCTGCCTCCATACGGTTACAATTATATCCAGTCTAGACAATGCTCTGTGAGCTAAACATCCTGAACTCCAGACTGATACATTGTACATAGCTCGTCCTGCTCTCAGCTGAGAAGTGATATAATTGTATCCAGTCTAGACAATGCTCTGTGAGCTAAACATCCTGGACTCCAGACTGATACATTGTACATATCTAGTCCTGCTCTCAGCTGAGAAGTGATACAATTGTATCCAGTCTAGACAATGCTCTGTGAGCTAAACATCCTGGACTCCAGACTGATACATTGTACATAGCTAGTCCTGCTCTCAGCTGAGAAGTGATACAATTGTATCCAGTCTAGACAATGCTCTGTGAGCTAAACATCCTGGACCCCAGACTGATACATTGTACATAGCTAGTCCTGCTCTCAGCTGAGAAGTGATACAATTGTATCCAGTCTAGATAATGCTCTGTGAGCTAAACATCCTGGACTCCAGACTGATACATTGTACATAGCTAGTCCTGCTCTCAGCTGAGAAGTGATACAATTGTATGCAGTCTAGACAATGCTCTGTGAGCTCAACAGTCAGTGTAACTGTCCTGGTGATGTCTGTTCTTCCGTGAGTATATACCAGGGATTCAACAATTGTGCTTCCAGCTGATGCCAAACTGCAACTCAGCCAACGGCTGTCCAGGCATGCTGGGAGTTGTAGTTTTGCAACAGCTGGAGACACCCTGGTTGGAAAACACTGGTATATACCCATTATATATGGTGCAGTGGTGAGTAAGTCGGTGATGTCCTCCCTTCTCCGCAGACCCCCGTCCTGCAGTACCTCTACTATCTGGCGCAGATCCCCATCGCAATGTCCCCGCTCAGTAATAACAGTCTGTTCCTGGAATACTCCAAGAATCCGCTGCGGGAATTCCTGCACAAAGGACTAGTGGTCTCCCTGTCCACCGACGACCCCATGCAATTCCACTACACCAAGGTATAGTCCGCATATATCACTCCTCTCCTGTATACTCTGCTCTGCTGTGGTCTCTGCTCCTCACTATATATATATAATCATATAACACTCCTCTCCTGTATACTCTGCTCTGCTGTGGTCTCTGCTCCTCACTATATATATATATCATATAACACTCCTCTCCTGTAATACTCTGCTCTGCTGTGGTCTCTGCTCCTCACTATATATATATATATAATCATATAACACTCCTCTCCTGTAATACTCTGCACTGCTGTGGTCTCTGCTCCTCACTATATATATATATATATATATATATATATATAATCATATAACACTCCTCTCCTGTAATACTCTGCACTGCTGTGGTCTCTGCTCCTCACTATATATATATATATAATCATATAACACTCCTCTCCTGTAATACTCTGCACTGCTGTGGTCTCTGCTCCTCACTATATATATATATATAATCATATAACACTCCTCTCCTGTAATACTCTGCACTGCTGTGGTCTCTGCTCCTCACTATATATATAATCATATAACACTCCTCTCCTGTAACACTCTGCACTGCTGTGGCCTCTGCTCCTCACTATATATATATATATATATATAATCATATAACACTCCTCTCCTGTAATACTCTGCACTGCTGTGGTCTCTGCTCCTATATATATATATAATCATATAACACTCCTCTCCTGTAATACTCTGCACTGCTGTGATCTCTGCTCCTCACTATATATATATAATCATATAACACTCCTCTCCTGTAATACTCTGCACTGCTGTGGTCTCTGCTCCTCACTATATATATATATATCATATAACACTCCTCTCCTGTAATACTCTGCACTGCTGTGGTCTCTGCTCCTCACTATATATATATATATCATATAACACTCCTCTCCTGTAATACTCTGCACTGCTGTGGTCTCTGCTCCTCACTATATATATATATATATATATATATATATATATATAATCATATAACACTCCTCTCCTGTAATACTCTGCACTGCTGTGGTCTCTGCTCCTCACTATATATATATATATCATATAACACTCCTCTCCTGTAATACTCTGCACTGCTGTGGTCTCTGCTCCTCACTATATATATATATATATATATATATATAATCATATAACACTCCTCTCCTGTAATACTCTGCACTGCTGTGGTCTCTGCTCCTCACTATATATATATAATCATATAACCCTCCTCTCCTGTAATACTCTGCACTGCTGTGATCTCTGCTCCTCACTATATATATATCATATAACACTCCTCTCCTGTAATACTCTGCTCTGCTGTGGTCTCTGCTCCTCACTATATATATATATCATATAACACTCCTCTCCTGTAATACTCTGCACTGCTGTGGTCTCTGCTCCTCACTATATATATATATAATCATATAACACTCCTCTCCTGTAATACTCTGCACTGCTGTGATCTCTGCTCCTCACTATATATATATATATATATATATATATATATATATATATATATCATATAACACTCCTCTCCTGTAATACTCTGCTCTGCTGTGGTCTCTGCTCCTCACTATATATATATAATCATATAACACTCATCTCCTGTAATACTCTGCACTGCTGTGATCTCTGCTCCTCACTATATATATATATATATATCATATAACACTCCTCTCCTGTAATACTCTGCACTGCTGTGGTCTCTGCTCCTCACTATATATATATATATATATATATAATCATATAACACTCCTCTCCTGTAATACTCTGCACTGCTGTGGTCTCTGCTCCTCACTATATATATATAATCATATAACACTCCTCTCCTGTAATACTCTGCACTGCTGTGGTCTCTGCTCCTCACTATATATATAATCATATAACACTCCTCTCCTGTAATACTCTGCACTGCTGTGGTCTCTGCTCCTCACTATATATATATATATATATATATAATCATATAACACTCCTCTCCTGTAATACTCTGCACTGCTGTGGTCTCTGCTCCTCACTATATATATATATATATATATATAATCATATAACACTCCTCTCCTGTAATACTCTGCACTGCTGTGGTCTCTGCTCCTCACTATATATATATAATCATATAACACTCCTCTCCTGTAATACTCTGCACTGCTGTGGTCTCTGCTCCTCACTATATATATAATCATATAACACTCCTCTCCTGTAATACTCTGCACTGCTGTGGTCTCTGCTCCTCACTATATATATATATAATCATATAACACTCCTCTCCTGTAATACTCTGCACTGCTGTGGCCTCTGCTCCTCACTATATATATATAAAATCATATAACACTCCTCTCCTGTAATACTCTGCTCTGCTGTGGCCTCTGCTCCTCACTATATATATATATATATATATATATATATAATCATATATCACTCCTCTCCTGTAATACTCTGCACTGCTGTGGTCTCTGCTCCTCACTATATATATATATATATATATATATATATAATCATATAACACTCCTCTCCTGTAATACTCTGCACTGCTGTGGTCTCTGCTCCTCACTATATATATATATAATCATATAACACTCCTCTCCTGTAATACTCTGCACTGCTGTGGTCTCTGCTCCTCACTATATATATATCATATAACACTCCTCTCCTGTAATACTCTGCACTGCTGTGGTCTCTGCTCCTCACTATATATATATATATATATATATCATATAACACTCCTCTCCTGTAATACTCTGCACTGCTGTGGTCTCTGCTCCTCACTATATATATATATAATCATATAACACTCCTCTCCTGTAATACTCTGCATTGCTGTGGTCTCTGCTCCTCACTATATATATATATATATATATATATATATATATATAATCATATAACACTCCTCTCCTGTAATACTCTGCACTGCTGTGGTCTCTGCTCCTCACTATATATATATATAATCATATAACACTCCTCTCCTGTAATACTTTGCACTGCTGTGGTCTCTGCTCCTCACTATATATATATATATATAACACTCCTCTCCTGTAATACTCTGCACTGCTGTGGTCTCTGCTCCTCACTATATATATATATATATATCATATAACACTCCTCTCCTGTAATACTCTGCTCTGCTGTGGTCTCTGCTCCTCACTATATATATATATCATATAACACTCCTCTCCTGTAATACTCTGCACTGCTGTGGTCTCTGCTCCTCACTATATATATATATAATCATATAACACTCCTCTCCTGTAATACTCTGCACTGCTGTGGTCTCTGCTCCTCACTATATATATATATAATCATATAACACTCCTCTCCTGTAATACTCTGCACTGCTGTGATCTCTGCTCCTCACTATATATATATAATCATATAACACTCCTCTCCTGTAATACTCTGCACTGCTGTGGTCTCTGCTCCTCACTATATATATATAATCATATAACACTCCTCTCCTGTAATACTCTGCACTGCTGTGGTCTCTGCTCCTCACTATATATATATATATATATATATCATATAACACTCCTCTCCTGTAATACTCTGCACTGCTGTGATCTCTGCTCCTCACTATATATATATATATCATATAACACTCCTCTCCTGTAATACTCTGCTCTGCTGTGGTCTCTGCTCCTCACTATATATATATAATCATATAACACTCATCTCCTGTAATACTCTGCACTGCTGTGGTCTCTGCTCCTCACTATATATATATATATATATATATATATATATATATATATATCATATAACACTCCTCTCCTGTAATACTCTGCACTGCTGTGGTCTCTGCTCCTCACTATATATATATATATCATATAACACTCCTCTCCTGTAATACTCTGCACTGCTGTGGTCTCTGCTCCTCACTATATATATATCATATAACACTCCTCTCCTGTAATACTCTGCACTGCTGTGGTCTCTGCTCCTCACTATATATATATATATATATATATATAATCATATAACACTCCTCTCCTGTAATACTCTGCTCTGCTGTGGCCTCTGCTCCTCACTATATATATATAATCATATAACACTCCTCTCCTGTAATACTCTGCACTGCTGTGGTCTCTGCTCCTCACTATATATATATATCATATAACACTCCTCTCCTGTAATACTCTGCTCTGCTGTGGCCTCTGCTCCTCACTATATATATATAATCATATAACACTCCTCTCCTGTAATACTCTGCACTGCTGTGGTCTCTGCTCCTCACTATATATATATATAATCATATAACACTCCTCTCCTGTAATACTCTGCTCTGCTGTGATCTCTGCTCCTCACTATATATATATAATCATATAACACTCCTCTCCTGTAATACTCTGCACTGCTGTGGTCTCTGCTCCTCACTATATATATATATAATCATATAACACTCCTCTCCTGTAATACTCTGCACTGCTGTGGTCTCTGCTCCTCACTATATATATATATAATCATATAACACTCCTCTCCTGTAATACTCTGCTCTGCTGTGGTCTCTGCTCCTCACTATATATATATATATATATATATATATATATATATATATATATATATAATCATATATCACTCCTCTCCTGTAATACTCTGCTCTGCTGTGGTCTCTGCTCCTCACTATATAACTCTCAGCCTGTGACCCCAGTAACATTTCTCTTCTCTAGGAAGCCCTGATGGAGGAATACGCCATCGCCGCGCAGGTCTGGAAGTTGAGCACATGTGACCTGTGTGAGTTAGCCAGGAACAGCGTTCTGCAGAGCGGCCTCTCCGACAAGGTAAGAGCGTCCGGAAATCATCATCTGCTCCAATTCACACACAGCTGGTCCACTGCGCATTTTCGTCCCGGCGTTTGCATTGTGAAAATTGTCAGGACTTACAGCAGCGACAAAGATTGAGAATGATACAAATAAAAGAGGAGGAAAAGAATTACAAAAATAATTATTTGTTAATTAAGTGGAAGAAAAAAAAAGAATAGTTAAAAAAATTTCAAAGAGAATAAAATAATTATTATTTAATTATTTGTTTAAGAGGAAGAACAAAATAAAAAATTTATACATTTAATTATTTATTTGTTCCCTTCAAATTCTGATAAATTTATAAAATAAGATTTTTGTAATTTGCACGATTATTTGTAGAAAATTAAAAAAGACAATTTAAAAAATATATATCTGGGCAGATTCAGTTGCCAAATTTGTGTGTCCAAATGTAGAAATTTGCGATCTGGCAACAATTCACATCTCAAGCGTGCAAATTGGGATTTCTGCAGCCCAGTTCGCATGTAGCAGAAAAAAATTTGCATTTTTTGATGCTTGTGGGGAAAAAAAAAATATATAAATCAGCGTAAAATATAAGTAGCGAATTGCCTAAACGTGATGGCGAATCCTTGTGCAAAGCCACCACTGGTGTTTAGAAATTTGAAATCAGCTCCAATTTTATTTTTTATTTTTTAACATTTTAATGTTCGTTTTTTTTTATTTAATGTTAATGTTTTTCAAAACTAAATTTTATTGTTCATTTTTTAATTAAAATTAAATTTAAAAAAATTTACATTAAAATGTAATGTAAATATTTTTAAATGACATTTTAAAGTATTTTTATTTTATTTTATTGTAATGTTAGTTTTTTAAATTACATTTGAATGTAAATTATTTTAATGTTCATTTTTTTCTTTAATTATAATGTACATTATTTAAAATGTTAAAAAAAAATTATTTAATAAAATTTTAAATAATTTACATTAAAATGAAAAAAAAATGAACATTAAATTAAACTTATTTTTTTTAAATTTAATTATTGTTCATTTTTTAAATTTAATTTTGATTTAATGTTCATTTTTTAAATGTAATTAATGTAAATTATTTAAAATTAAATTTTAAAATAATTTATTTTATTTTAAAATTAAATTTTAAATAATTTACATAAAAATTTAATAAAAAAAATGAACATTAAACTAAACTTTAAAAAATGAAGTTTAATTTAATGTTCATTTTTTTACATTTAATTTTAAATGCAAATTATTTTAAATTACATTTTTAAATAATTTTTTTATTTTAAAATTAAATTTAAAATAATTTACATTAAAATTTAATTTAAAAAATGAATATTAAATTAAACTTTAAAAAAATTTAAGTTTAATTTAATGTTCATTTTTTTAAATGTTCATTTTTTCTAAATTAAAAGTGACTGCACATGTGCCGGTTTGGACTCAGTGGGCGGAGCTTAGTCCGTATTCTAATTATATTCCTCCATTTATTTATTTTTTATCCCCCAGGAAAAGAAGCATTTTCTAGGCGTCAATTACATGAAGGACGGTCCGGAAGGAACGACATCACCAGGACCAATGTTGCGCAAATTCGCATGGCGTACCGATACGAGACGTTGTGCAACGAGTTGAGCTTCCTGGCGGACGCTATGAGTTCTGCCTCCGGGTCCTTGGCGGAGGAATATTAAGGGGACCCCCGAGGTGAAATGGGGGGGGATGGGTGCGGGGGATCTGTACGAACAATGACGAGGTTCTCCTCCAGCTTCGCTTTTACGTAACCGCTCAAATCCGACGAGAAAGTCAGAAAGGTATTCGTTTCCACGCCGCCGGGAGGTTTGGTCATGTGACCTTCTTGTATAGAGATGGACGCGGACATGTGATGTTTCTCCGTGTAACCGGTCACATCCAGCGAGGCCGCGGAAACATATTCGCTTTCTTATCGCTGGTCACGTGACCTCCTCGAACGGACGCAACCGCAGGACCCCTCCGTCCGTTATCTGCCACTCAGGACCATTTGTTCTGCCAACGCTTGCTGATACATAATGCTTTGTCGGTGCTCTCCAGCTGTTGGGAAACTACAACTCCCAGCATGCCCGGACAGCCAATGGCTGTCCGGGCATGCTGGGAGTTGTAGTTTCCCAACAGCTGGAGAGCCGTGGGTTCAAACACCACCTCGTTTAGTAATATTGCGGTGAAATTTAGAAATGTGAATAAGGGATATTCTCTGTTGTCAGTCGTTTCAGGCTGTTTAGGGTTAACAGTCCTTTAAATATTATTATTATTTTTTTAAATGTATCATTTTTATTGCTGATACAGTTTGGGATTGTTACAATGTATCAGTGTAGGGGGAAGGGTGATCAGAACTGTAAAGAGGATTGAGATGCGGGGTTGTCTGCACTGATGCACTGTAACGAAACCTCAGCTGTGTGAAAGGATTTAAAGGGGTACTGCGGTGAAAAATTTTTTTTTTTTTTTTTTTAATCAACTGGTGCCAGAAAGTTAAACAGATTTGTAAATTCCTTCTATTAAAAAATCTTAATCCTTCCTGTACTTATTAGCTGCTGAATACTACAGCAGAAATGCTTTTCTTTTTGAAACACAGAGCTCTCTGCTGACATCTCTGTCCATTTTAGGAATTGTCCAGAGTAAAAGGAAATCCCCATAGCAAACATATCTTGTTCTGGACAGTTCCTAAAATGGACAGAGATGTCAGCAGAGAGCACTGTGGTCGTGATGGTAGCAGAGAGCTCTGTGTTTCAAAAAGAAAGAATTTCCGCTGTAGTATTCAGCAGCTAATAAGTACTGGAAGGATTAAGATTTTTTAATAGAAGTAATTGACAAATCTGTTTAACTTTCTGGCACCAGTTGATTTAAAAAGAAAATGTTTTTCACCGGAGTACCCCTTTAAGGCTGCGTTCACATCTCGTTTTGCAATACGGTTCCCGTATCTGGTTTCAGTGTAAAAACCGTATTGAACCGTATTGCAAACCGTATGTATAGACAAGTCATTGAAAACCGTATGTCAAACGTAGCATCCGGATGTGTACGTTTTGCACCATTTACGGTTTTATCTGTTTTTTTTTTTTCCCGTACACAAAACCGTAGTCTACTACGGTTTTATGTCCGGGTGAAAAACCGGATACAACCCGTTTTTTTTTTTTTAAATGGTGGTCTATGGGAACCGTACTGAACCGTTATGTGCATACGGTTCCATCCGGTTTTGCACAATACGGTTTTGCAGTTTGCGCATGCGCAGTGTACGCCGAAAGTTCTTCCCACAAATAGAACAAGAAGAACTTTATTTAATTAAGGACAAACATAAACCTGTATCCGTTTTTTTTTCTTTAAAAAAATGCATTAAACTGTATGCGACCGGACATCCGTTTTCAAACTATACAGAGGTATATACGGTTGTAAACGGTTGTATACGGTTCGCTCCGGTTTTAAGACACTTTTTTGTTACAAAAAATCTGATACGGGAACCATATTGCACAAACGAGACGTGAATGCAGCCTGAGGGTGCGTTCACACGCATTTTGTTTTTGTGGATTTTCCGCTGCATATTTGAAAGTGGGCGGGCTCTTCTCGACTGACCGAAGCAGATTTTCCACGGTGGAATTTAAGCTGCGGAAAATGCGCCGCAGTCCTTACTGACTTCAATGGGGCTTGCGTCGGATTTTACGCAGCGCAAATTCCTCCGTGGAAAATCTGCTGCGGACAGCCGAGAAGAGCCCGCCCACTTTCAAATACGCAGCGGCAAACCCGCAAAAACAAAAAGCGTGTGAACGCACCCTAAGTCAGGATAGTTTTGTTGTTGTTTTTTAGCCTAGATGTTCTCATTCACTGACAGCAAGCTGGGATCTCGACCGCCTGTTGGTCCAGTGACCTTGGATGTCTGCCAGTGAGGCTCCAGCTGCTGCAGAACCTCTTTGATCTTCACCCACATCTTGCTCTCCAGTTAACAAAACAAAACAGACACCTCTTACTGTAGAGTCATAGTCAACTTTCAGCTGCTCCCACAGGGGGTCATCACCCAACTTTCCCCGTCTCCTGAATGGCACATCTGTCAGGGTATGCTGCATGAAGGGATCCAGGTCTAGGAAAGTTGGGTGGGAAAGCATTATGGCTGCTCTCACAGCGATAACCACTCAACTTTCCTAGGGTCCTGAATGGCGTATCTGTCTAGTTATACAGAAGGTAGATGGGGATCTAGAACTATATACTGCTGCTGCTACTGAAGTCTGGGAAAGTAGAGTGAAGAACAACATAGCTGCTTCAAAGAGATTATAACACAACTTTCCTTGACTCCTGAACAGTTTATCTGCCTAATAATGCAACAGAGTGTGGACATAGCACTATATAGGGAGGATATTTTTCTCTTTAGGAGTCTGGGAAAGTTGGGTGAAAACCAATACAGCTATTCTGAATAGGGTTATGATCCAACTTTCCTAAGCCCTTGAATTGTTTATCTGTTTAGCATATTCAGAGTTACTTGCTGTTCTGGGATCTAGGAAAGCTGGATTAGCCTCTAGTAACAGTCACTGCCCCAATGTACGTGTATAACCTGCTTGCACAGTCTATCACCACGGCAGCATCCGGTTGTCTCCGTCGTTCTCCCGCCATCTTTGCACTTGTTTACAGTTTACACATCTTGTATTTTATCATTTTGTTACTTTGTCAAATAAAGGTTTATTTTTTTTTTAAGGTTTAAAATGGAATAAAATAAAATCTGGAGCCAATGATGTTGTGCAGAGTCTTTTGTCACCTGTGATGTCTGTGCATGGCCTGATCCTAAAGGGAAACTGTCCGCAGGTGGAGGAGGAGGACAGAGGAGACGGAGGAGACGGGCCGCAGAGTAAAAGGAACACTGGATGTTGTCCTATAGCAACAGGAGTCTGGAGGGGGAGGATAGGGGAGACTGGAGGCGGAGGAGGACAGAGGAGACTGGAGGCGGAGGAGGACAGAGGAGACTGGAGGCGGAGGAGGACAGAGGAGACGGAGGAGGAGGGCCGCAGAGTAAAAGGAACACTGGATGTTGTCCTATAGCAACAGGAGGCTGGAGGGGGAGGAGGGCGGAGGAGGACAGAGGAGGGCGGAGGAGGACAGAGGAGTCTGGAGGAGGACAGAGGAGTCTGGAGGAGGACAGAGGAGTCTGGAGGAGGACAGAGGAGTCTGGAGGAGGACAGAGGAGTCTGGAGGAGGGGGGACAGAGGAGTCTGGTGGGAGGAGAAGGACAGAGGAGACTGGAGGCAGAGGAGGACAGAGGAGTCTGGAGGAGGACAGAGGAGTCTGGAGGAGAACAGAGGAGTCTGGAGGAGGGGGGACAGAGGAGACTGGAGAAGGGGGGGACAGAGGAGTCTGGAGGAGGGGGGACAGAGGAGACTGGAGAAGGGGGGACAGAGGAGTCTGGAGGAGGGGGGACAGAGGACACTGGAGGAGGGGGGACAGAGGAGTCTGCTGGGAGAAGGACAGAGGAGACTGGAGGCAGAGGGAGGACAGAGGAGTCTGGAGGAGAACAGAGGGGTCTGGAGGTGGAGCAGGACGACAGAGGAGTCTGGAGGGAGGAGGACAGAGGAGTCTGGAGGGAGGAGGACAGAGGAGTCTGGAGGGAGGAGGAGGACAGAGGAGTCTGTAGGAGGAGGATAAGGAAAGAGGAGAGTGGAGGTATGATGGGTGGAGGAGAAGGGGAGTCTAGAGGGAGGCAGAGGAGATGGTGGAGTCTAATAAGAGGGGAGGAGAGTTTGTGTTTGAACAGGAGAATGACCCCAAATCCATCTCCAGGCTATGTAAGGCCCATCTGACCAGATAAATACTTAATTGTTGATTGCCGTCAATTTAAAACCCACAAAAAAAATAATAAAATTAAATATAAACAAAAACCTGGAAAGATGCCTCCAAACTCGTGACTGATACTGTAGGTTTAAATTAATTGATAATTTAGCAATTACATTTTTTTTTTAAATATTTAATTTCTACATTAATTAAAATTCTACAGTTTATTTCCTTATTTTACATAATTCACATAAATACCATAAAATATATAAAATAGGGAAACAGTTGAGATGAAAATAGATTAAAATACATAAATAATTAGTTTTAAGCAAAAATACAAATATGTTTCAAAATAGCTTATTTATTAAATTTTAGTTTTTGAACAGTTAAAAATACACAGAACCTTTATTTTTTTATTATTTTGTAAATCTCCGATTCCCTCCGGATCTCAGACACCACAGACACTAATGTAAATAGATTTGTGTCTGCGTACAAGGTGAAGGTCATCGCGGCGGATGAGAGTCACATGATTATCACTATGAGCAGCGTGAGGCTTATTCCTACCGTCAAAATAGCGAGTAAGTGTAAAATACAGGAGACGGCCATTTTGTGGGCGGAGCCAACATTCAAATCACAAAAGGAAGTCATGTGGAGGAAGCGGTCACGTGCACGTTGGTTTAGCCCTTACAATGGCGCCCTCTTCTGTATGATACTTGTAGTGCTATATATCGGTGCTCATTATACAGTGTAAAGATTTTATCTTTTTAACTAAAAAAATAAAATAAAAAATATTATTAATAAAATTGCAGTTTGCACCATTGTCACCAAAAACCCACATATATGGTCTAAATCCCGGATACAATGATAAACAGAATACGTTGATAGCACTGACTGCCTGCTCAGCACAGTATCCAATCAGAATAAGTACAGCGGCAGTGTAAAGTATGGGGGACAGGGCCTCTGAGGCTCAAAGTGAATTTCAGATTACCCTAAACTCCTACAGACATTGCCGCTAAGATGGAATCACTATTCATTTTATAAAGACCTAAAAAGTGGCAAAAATGGTCAGTGGTTAAAAATGGTTAATAAAAATAAAAAAAAACTCTACTCAATTATCCTGCAAGCCACTAGGTGGCGATAAAGTGGGGAATTATCGCCATCTAGTGGCTGGATTGTAAATTACACGATGCATAAACTTTCTTTTATTGAACACTCAGATCCAATTCCAAGTAAATATGGGTAAAGCGCATCTGGCCAAACAAAAGTGACTAGAGAGGTCATGTGACAGCCCTTTTCTGGCTGAATAGACATTTGTTTGTTAAGGTCTACACCAGTGTTTCCCAACCGGTGTGCCTCCAGCTGTTGCAAAACTTCATCTCCGAGCATACCCGGACAGCCACCAGCTAGGCCAAGTCTTACACATACACTTTAATAGCCTATGACTGAAGGAGGTTAGAAGTGACGTGCAATTAAAAATGCAAATATAGCAGAATTTCTTTTCTTCCTCTTTTAGTAGGTAACAAATGATAAAAACTTCATAGTTACTATTATTAAAACAGTCTGTATTAATAAAACCCATAGGTTATAGCAGTGTTTCCCAACCAGGGCGCCTCCAGCTGCTGGAAAACTACAACTCCCAGCATGCGCTCCCCGTCCCCGCATACACTTGCACATTAATTCTGCAGGGAGGCACTTGTCCAACCTTCTCTTCTCTGACATTTAGAGTCAACAAAGAGTCCAGAGGCCATGGTATACAAAGTTTTTTTCAAACCAGGGTGCTCCCAGGTCTTGCAAAACTACAACTTCCAGCATGCCCGGACAGCTGTCGGCTGTCCGGGCATGCATGGAGTTGTAGTTTTGCAGCAGCTGGAGGCACACCGGTTGGGAAACACTGGGTTAGCAGAAAATGAAGATGATATATATATATACAATATTCACAAAGTGCAAATGGACTTAAAATCTCTTAAGTGCAGGTTAGAAAAATTCTAAATACACAAAATAACTTAAAAAAAGCAAAAAAGTGTAAAGTCCTGGTCACAGTACATCGCACAGGGTCAGTGCTGACGCCCATGGACGCAACATCACAGAATCAGAACGGCTGGTCGCCAGCGTCTCGCTCCGTTAGGGAGGGTTCACACGTAGCAGTAATAACCATGGCCAATATTACATTACAGTAAATTCGTTTTTTTGCAAAAAAACAAAAATACAGCTGCAATATAATAAAAATGTCAAAACCGTTTGTTACACAACTGCCGCCAAGTGTGAACACTGTTTTAAAACTCCTGTCGCCTCTGATCACTATTGTACAGTTTACATATAGAATAAAACATATACATACATGACTTTTCCTGTGCAGTTTTTACACATCTATATGTTCCCCCCTAGATTGCTGCTTACTGTTCCCCCAGCTTACTTCTTACTGTTCCCCCTAGAGCCTTGCTTATTGTTCCCCCAGATCGCTGCTTATTGTTCCCCCCGCAGCTTACTACTTACTGTCCCCCTAGATCGCTGCTTACTGTTACCCCCTAGATCCCTCCTGACTGTCCTCCCCTAGATGTCTGCTTATTTTCCTCGCCAGATTGCAGCTTACTGTCCCCCCCCACAGATCCCTCCTTATTGTCCTCCCCTCTAGATTCCTGCTTACTTTCCCCCCCCCCCCCCCCCGATGGCTGCTTACTGTCTCCCCCTAGATTGCTTTTTAATGTCCCACCCAGATCCCTGCTTACTGCCCCCCCCCAAAAAAAAAATTTATGCTTACTATCTCCCTAGATCGCTTCTTACTGTCCTCCCCTCGATGGCTGCTTACTGTCCTCCCCTCGATGGCTGCTTACTGTCACCCCTCGATGGCTGCTTAATGTCCCCACTAGGTGCTGGACTGAGTGTTTTGCACCTGGCACAGTGAGTCAGGGCTTGATTGGTGATGCACCGCATTGGGGGCCAGGCAGTGATCTTTACAGACCTAAAGAGTAGCAGAAAGCCTTGGCTGTTAATTGGCTGAGCGGCTGTGTCATATATTGAGCCTCAATCATGGTCTATCCCGGAGTACTCCTTTAAAAAACTGTTAACAGTAATCCCTACATTATTACCCTAGTAGCCATGGCCACTAGGGGGACTGGAAAGTGAAGGGTACCGTCCAACCAGGATCATCATAAAATTGCGCTCAATGTCTGGGGCAGTAGCAGGAAAGTATTATTAGGCTGGGAAAGGCTAAAATAAATGGCCCTAGTAGTACCAGGCTGCAGCTGCTTGGTTTGTTACCATGCCGACTATGGAGAAGAGAGGTAGTACCAGGCTGCAGCTGCTTGGCTTGTTACTGCTGACTATGGAGAAGAGGGGTAGTACAAGGCTGCAGCTGCTTGGTTTGTTACCTGTCTGATTATGGAGAAGAGAAGGGGGGGGGGGGGGGGGAGGGGGTAACCACACCTTTTTTTTTTAAATAAATGTAAAACCTGCATGTTTAGTCGCATATTTGGTACTCTCTGAATTCAATGGATAACAGCAAAATGTGTTGTAAATTCCATATCAGACTGGCTGCATGTGAACATATTAATTCTATAATCTTAATTCTATATGTAACCTGTAAATGTTGATCAGAGGTGGACACATTCTTCATTGTAACGTTACAATCATCCGCTGGCGCCCTTCAAGCGTAAAGAACAGTGTTAAACATGTAATAATGGGGCGAGAACCATGTGATCAGTAGCGCCTTAGAAGAAGCTGTCATGGGGCTGCCCGACCTCGTCTGCCAAGTTCAGTATGTAACTGGCCACATCGTCCTTTGTGGGGGCATCAGGCACCACCCAGGAGTCATTCGCACCCGTCACCTGTAAGCGGCAGATGGGGCAATTGCGGTTCCGGTCGCTCCTGTTGATAGAAAAAAATATTATACCGCCATAATGATCTCTCTCAACTCCTTCATACATATACATGCTCAGTACAGCAGAGAGTGCATGTGTACTAGAATGTCCACTTTATCCAAAGTTAGATTCACTTAAAGGGGTACTCTGCCCCTAGACATCTTATCCCCTATCCAAAGCATAGGGGATAAGATGTCAAATCATGGGGGTCCCGCCGCTGGGGACCCCCGGGATCTCTGCTGCAGCACCCACCTGTTGTGGCTTCCGGCTGCACTGGAGGCTCTCATCCTAAAGCCTCACAACCACGAGGAAGGGAAATCGTGACGTCACGACTCCGCCCCCGTGTGCCGTCACGCCACGCCCCCTCAATGCAAGTATATGGGAGGGGGCGTGAGAGCCGTCACGCCCCCTCCCATAGACTTGCATTGAGGGGCGTTGCGTGACATCACACGGGGGCGGAGTCGTGATGTCACAATCTCACGTCACCGTGGTCGGGAGCCGAAGCCTCCAGCGTTTCCGGAAGCCGCAACAGGTGGGTGCTGCAGCCGAGATCCCGGGGGTCCCCAGTGGCTGAACCCCGCGATCTGACATCTTATCCCCTATCCTTTGGATAGGGGATAAGATGTCTAGTGGCGGAGTACCCCTTTAATACAAAAGTGCAATAGTAAAAGGACATGAACATTATATTCACCCGGTGCAGTAAAAAGCAGATAGTGAGCTCAACGGCGTCTTCAGAACAATTTCATCCCTTTCTGGGACAGTCCGTTCCTGCCCGCTGAGATCCCCCTTCCTGGGGGTCGGGTGGAAGCGCTCGCTGGCGTGCGAGCAACAGTCGGGGCGTTTCGGGAGTTGCCTCCCTTTCTCAACCTAACTTCCGTGCACCCATCACCAACATATAAACAGGTGAACTCTCGCGAGATCTTCCTGTCTGGAACATTAAAATTGTGTAAAAACAAACTAAAATGAATATCGGTGTTATACAGTACAGAGAGGTGACCGAGATAATACTGACCTTCAGGAATACATAAAAATTACAGCTCTCATTAATGCCGTCCGGTGTTAACGTTACTAGTCACCAAATCCAATAAACTTCTCTCTTGCCTCCTTTTAACCTGTTCTTTACCATCACCTTTACCGCCCCAGTGTGACGTCTCGCTCCGCCCCCTCAATACAAGCCTATGGGAGGGGGTGTGACAGCTGATCACCAGTAATCAGACCCGGAGCAAACATGCTCCGTGGACTGATTATAACGGGGCGCTGCGTGCAAGATCACGGGGGTCCCCAGCGGAGGGTCCCCACGATCAGGCATCTTAACCCCTATCCTTTTGATAGGGGATAAGATGTCTTAGCGCCGGAGTACCCCTTTAATTCACAGATCTGACGTCTTCTTTCTATGAAATGTCTCGCTAGGCTCGTTTCCCCATGTTTGTCTCTCTGCTCGTCACCTCCTTCCTCCAATTTCTTTTTATAGGTCCTGATAGAGCTTCTATGTTCACTCAACCTGACTTTTACAGGACGGGACGTTCGCCCAATATACGCCGTCCCACAGGGACATTTTAACATGTAAATAACTTGTTTGGGTTCACACGTATAGTAACCCTTTATAGGAACTTTATTCCCATTCTTCGGATGTGTGACAGCCCCCCCTCTTATACTTCTGACACGACCTACAGGGGAAGGTGCCTTATATTCTAGGTCTGTTTAGATTCTTTTTTCTCAGAAATATCAGCACAAACTAAATACTTTGCTATAGATTTATTTTTACGATATGTAAATCTAGGTCTCTGTTTAAATAAACTTCCATATTTTCCGTCTGCTTTCCACACACTCCAGTATTTATCCACTACTTTTCTTAAAGAGATACTCCGGTGAAAAACCTTTTCTTTTCTTTTTTTAAATCAACTGGTGCCAGAAAGTTAAACAGATTTGTAAATTACTTCTATTAAAAAATATTTACCCTTCCAGTACTTTTTAGCAGCTGTATGCTACAGAGGAATTTTTTGCTTTTTGAATTTCTTTTTTGTCTTGTCCACAGTGCTCTCTGCTGACACCTCTGTCCATGTCAGGAACTGTCCAGGGAAGGAGAAAATCCCCATAGCAAACCTATACTACTCTGGGCAGTTCCTGAGACGGACAGAGGTGTCAGCAGAGAGCACTGTGGACAAGACAAAAAAGAAGTTCAAAAAAGCAAAAGAATTTCCTCTGTAGCATACAGCTGCTAATAAGTACTGGAAGGATATAGTATTTTTTTTTTTTTTTTATAGAAGTCATTTACAAAAAATGTTCTGGCACCATTTCATAAAAAAATAAAATAAAAATAAAAATAAAAAAAAGTTCCCCTTTAACGTTCCTAGTCGCTGAATCCAATAAACTTCTTTCTGATCCAGCCTCTTTTTAACCTGTTCTTTACCATCACCTTCTATTTCTTCCAGCACACGCCGCCTTAATTCACAGATCTGATGTCTTTTTTTCTATGAAATGTCTCGCTAGGCTCGTTTCACAATTTTATTAATCAACTGGTGCCAGAAAGTTAAACAGATTTGTAAATTACTTCTATTAAAAAAATCTTAATCCTTCCAGTACCTATTAGCGGCTGTATACTACAGAGCAATTTCTTTTCTTTTTGGAACACAGAGCTCTCTGCTGACATCACGAGCACAGTGCTCTCTGCTGACACCTCTGTCCATTTTAAGAACTATCCAGAAAATCCCAATGCAAACATACGCTGCTCTGGACAGTTCCTAAAATGGACAGAGATGTCAGCAGAGCACTGTGCTCGTGATGTCAGCAGAGAGCTCTGTGTTCCAAAAAGAAAATAATTTCCTCTGTAGTATTCAGCCGCTAATAAGTACTGGAAGGATTAAGATTTTTTTAATAGAAGTAATTTACAAATCTGTTTAACTTTCTGGCACTAGTTGAAAAAAAAAATTACCACCGGAGTACCCCTTTAACACCGAACGCCATTAATGAGAGCTGTAATTTTTATGTATTCCTGAAGGTCAGTATTATCTCGGTCACCTCTTTGTACTGTATAACACCGATATTCATTTTAGTTTGTTTATATACAATTTTAATGTTCCAGACAGGAAGATCTCGCGAGAGTTCACCTGTTTATATGTGGGTGATGGGTGCACGGAAGTTAGGTTGAGGAAGGGAGGCAACTCCCGAAACGTCCCGACTGTTGCTCACACGCCAGCGAGCGCTTCCATCCGGCCCCCAGGAAGGCGGCTCTCAGCGGGCAGGAACGGACTGTCCCAGAAAGGGATGAAATTGTTCTGAAGACGCCGTCGAGCTCACTATCTGCTTTTTACTGCACCGGGTGAATATAATGTTCATGTCCTTTTACTATTGCACTTTTGTATTAAAGGGGGTACTCCGCCCCTAGACATCTTATTATCTCATTAGGGGAAAAGATGCCTGATCGCAGGGTGACCCCCTTGATCTTGCATGCAGCACCCCGTTATAATCAGTCCCCGGAGCATGTTCGCTCCGGGTCTGATTACTGGTGATCACGGGGGCCGGAGCATTGTGACGTGACGGCCCGCCCCCGTGTAATGTCATAATCCACCCCCTCAATGCAAGCCTATGGATAGGGGATAAAATGTCTTAGCGCCGGAGTACCCCTTTAAGTGAATCTAACTTTGGAATAAGTGGACATTCTAATACAATCCCTGTAGAAGTGTAATTTTTCTCATCTGTGGATTGGTCTATGCAGCTTGAGATTACGGAGCCTGACACAAGGGAGCCGCCTGATGGTGCACTACCGCCGGTTGTCCATTGTGGTTTTGATTGTAAGGGAATGTGTACTGCCATAAGGACTGGTAGTAAGGTGATGGGCATTGGACCCTTACAAGGCCGGCTGACACAGAATTTTGAATACAGATGTGGGTGTATAGTGGTCTCAAACTGTGGCCCTCCAGATGTTGCAAAACTTCAACTCCCAGCATGCCCGGACAGCCGTTGGCTGTCCGGGCATGCTGGGAGTTGAAGTTTTGCAACATCTGGAGGGCCACAGTTTGAGACCACTGATCTAGAAAGTCCTTGACTGCAGCCAATATTTACTATCCACTGAAGAGATAAGAAACGTACGACTGCTATCATGTGACCAGCGCCGACTGCTTACCATTTGTCAATACATTTCTGGCAGAAGCTGTGAGCGCAAGGCAGGATGAGATCAGCGCGACCGTCCATACAGATACAGCACTCCTCCTCGTCCGTCAGCTGCCTCACCCTGGAGAATAGGAGAGAAGAATATAACTACTATAATACTGCCCCTATATACAAGAATATAACTACTATAATACTGCTCCTATATACAAGAATATAACTACTATAATACTGCTCCTATATACAAGAATATAACTACTATAATACTGCGCCTATATACAAGAATATAACTACTATAATACTGATCCTATATACAAGAATATAACTACTATAATACTGCTTCTATATACAAGAATATAACTACTATAATACTGCTCCTATATACAAGAATATAACTACTATAATACTGCTCCTATATACAAGAATATAACTACTATAATACTGCTCCTATATACAAGAATATAACTACTATAATACTGCGCCTATATACAAGAATATAACTACTATAATACTGCTCCTATATACAAGAATATAACTACTATAATACTGCTCCTATATACAAGAATATAACTACTATAATACTGCCCCTATATACAAGAATATAACTGCTATAATACTGCTCCTATATACAAGAATATAACTACTATAATACTGCTCCTATATACAAGAATATAACTACTATAATACCGCTCCTATATACAAGAATATAACTACTATAATACTGCTCCTATATACAAGAATGTAACTACCATAATACTGCCCCTATATACAAGAATATAACTGCTATAATACTGCTCCAATATACAAGAATATAACTACTATAATACTGCTCCTATATACAAGAATATAACTACTATAATACTGCCCCTATATACAAGAATATAACTACTATAATACTGCTCCTATATACAAGAATATAACTACTATAATACTGCTCCTATATACAAGAATATAACTGCTATAATACTGCTCCTATATACAAGAACATAACTGCTATAATACAAGAATATAACTGCTATAATACTGTACCAATATACAAGAATATAACTGCTATAATACTGCTCCTATATACAAGAATATAACTACTATAATACTGCTCCTATATACAAGAATATAACTACTATAATACTGCTCCAATATACAAGAATATAACTACTATAATACTGCCTCCTATATACAAGAATATAACTACTATAATACTGCCTCCAATATACAAGAATATAACTACTATAATACTGCCTCCTATATACAAGAATATAACTACTATAATACTGCTCCTATATACAAGAATATAACTACTATAATACTGCCTCCTATATACAAGAATATAACTACTATAATACTGCTCCCTATATACAAGAATATAACTACTATAATACTGTCCTATACACAAGAATATAACTACTATAATACTGCTCCTATATACAAGAATATAACTACTATAATACTGCCCCCTATATACAAGAATATAACTACTATAATACTGCCCCCTATACACAAGAATATAACTACTATAATACTGCCCCCTATATACAAGAATATAACTACTATAGTACTGCCCCCTATATACAATAATATAACTACTATAATACTGTCCTATACACAAGAATATAACTACTATAATACTGCCCCTATATACAAGAATATAACTACTATAATACTGCTCCTGTATACACAAGAATATAACTACTATAATACTGCTCCTATATACAAGAATATAACTACTATAATACTGCCCCCTATATACAAGAATATAACTACTATAATACTGCTCCTATATACAAGAATATAACTACTATAATACTGCCTCCTATATACAAGAATATAACTAGTATAATACTGCTCCTATATACAAGAATATAACTAGTATAATACTGCTCCTATATACAAGAATATAACTACTATAATACTGCCCCTATATACAAGAATATAACTACTATAATACTGCTCCTATATACAAGAATATAACTACTATAATACTGTCCCTATGTAGAAGAATATAACTACTATAATACTGCTCCTATATACAAGAATATAACTACTATAATACTGCTCCTATATACAAGAATATAACTACTATAATACTGCTCCTATATACAAGAATATAACTACTATAATACTGCCTCCTATATACAAGAATATAACTACTATAATACTGTCCCTATGTAGAAGAATATAACTACTATAATACTGCTCCTATATACAAGAATATAACTACTATAATACTGCTCCTATATACAAGAATATAACTACTATAATACTGTCCCTATGTAGAAGAATATAACTACTATAATACTGCTCCTATATACAAGAATATAATTACTATAATACTGCTCCTATATACAAGAATATAACTACTATAATACTGCCTCCTATATACAAGAATATAACTACTATAATACTGTCCCTATGTAGAAGAATATAACTACTATAATACTGCTCCTATATACAAGAATATAACTACTATAATACTGCTCCTATATACAAGAATATAACTACTATAATACTGCTCCCTATATACAAGAATATAACTACTATAATACTGTCCCTATGTAGAAGAATATAACTACTATAATACTGTCCCTAAGTAGAAGAATATAACTACTATAATACTGTCCCTATGTAGAAGAATATAACTACTATAATACTGTCCCTAAGTAGAAGAATATAACTACTATAATACTGCTCCCTATATACAAGAATATAACTACTATAATACTGCTCCTATATACAAGAATATAACTACTATAATACTGTCCCTATGTAGAAGGATCTGTTCTCGTTACATCCTGTACTCTCAGATTTGCACATTTCAGAAGACATGGGATAAACAAGTGTAGTATCGGTTGATGTCATTTCCTCCATATTGCGGTATACTCTGCCAGATCTGAGGTCATGTAGTCTTTTCCGTCATCTTGTTGAGCACCGATCCAATGTAAACACGTAAGAGCAGGAGAAGTGGCCTTTAGTGCAGGAAGCGGTGAGTGTGCACATCCAGGCGGTCACCTACCTCCCCATCAGGATGCTGGCCTGGCAGGAGGAGAGGGTCCCCAGGCTCTTGTCCTCCTCGGGGGCGGCACTGCTGCTCTGGGCGTACACCCCACTGGCGTGACTGGTGATGTCCTTGTAGAGCTGGAGGAACTGGTAGAGGTTCATGACCCGGGACACCTCCACGATGCCGCTCGTCTTATTAATCTAGAATTTACAGAGAAATAAATATATATATATATATATATAAATAAATAATCTATATCTATATCAGCAGGCAGGGAACTACAAGTCTCAGCATGCAAGGAACAGCACATAAGGAACTTGTAGTTTCACAGTAGCTAAACTGATGCCATAATAGACAAACAATATACACATAATATTAGGGAAATCTTAAATCCTTCCAGTACTTATCAGCTGCTGTATGTCCTGGAGGAAGTCATGTAGTCTTTAAAGTCAGACACTGTGTTCTTTTCTGCCACCTCTGTCCATGTCAGGAACTGTACCGGGAAGAAGAGGTTTGCTTGCTAAGGCAGTGTTTTCCAAAGAGAGAGCCTCCAGCTGTTGCAAAACTACAACTCCCAGCAAACCCGGAAAGCCGTAGTGTGTTTAGAAAACACTGTGCTAAGAGGATTTGCTGCTGCTAGCGACAGTTCCCGACATGAACCGAGGAGGCAGCAGAGAACACTGGTCAGACTGGAAAGACTACATGACTTCCTTCAGGACATACAGCAGCTAATAAGTGCTGGAATAATTAAAGTTTTACAAATCTGTGCTGGAAGAAATTTACAAATCTGTATAACTTTGTAGCGCCAGTTGATTTGAATGTTTTCATTTTCTCTGGAGTTCCGCTTTAAAAAAAACTTTTTTAACATACAAAATGTCTATATCTCCCACAATGCATCACATTAGAGCAGAATCAGAGGAATAGATGAGGACGGACTCACCTTGGTGCACAAAACACGGACAACGACTTTCCAAAGCGCTGAGGAGTCCGAGCCCGGCTGTACCTCAAAGAGGAGGTGCTTCTCCTGCCCTGCCGCCAACCGCGCCGTACTGAAGGGAGAGAACGGAATCTCTACAGTAAGAGCAGTCACACTATGGAGTCTATACTGTAAGAGAGGTCACACTATGGAGTCTATACTGTAAGAGAGGTCACACTATGGAATCTCTACAGTAAGAGCAGTCACAATATGGAGTCTATACTGTAAGAGAGGTCACACTATGGAGTCTATACTGTAAGAGAGGTCACACTATTGAGTCTATACTGTAAGAGAGGTCACACTATGGAGTCTATACTGTAAGAGAGGTCACACTATGGAGTCTATACTGTAAGAGAGGTCACACTATGGAGTCTATACTGTAAGAGAGGTCACACTATGGAGTCTATACTGTAAGAGCGGTCACACTATGAAGTCTATACTGTAAGAGATGTCACACTATGGAGTCTATACTGTAAGAGAGGTCACACTATTGAGTCTATACTGTAAGAGAGGTCACACTATGGAGTCTATACTGTAAGAGAGGTCACACTATGGAGTCTATACTGTAAGAGAGGTCACACTATGGAGTCTATACTGTAAGAGAGGTCACACTATGGAGTCTATACTGTAAGAGAGGTCACACTATGGAGTCTATACTGTAAGAGCGGTCACACTATGAAGTCTATACTGTAAGAGAGGTCACACTATTGAGTCTATACTGTAAGAGAGGTCACACTATTGAGTCTATACTGTAAGAGAGGTCACACTATGGAGTCTATACTGTAAGAGAGGTCACACTATTGAGTCTATACTGTAAGAGAGGTCACACTATGGAGTCTATACTGTAAGAGAGGTCACACTATGGAGTCTATACTGTAAGAGAGGTCACACTATTGAGTCTATACTGTAAGAGAGGTCACACTATGGAGTCTATACTGTAAGAGAGGTCACACTATGGAGTCTATACTGTAAGAGAGGTCACACTATGGAGTCTATACTGTAAGAGAGGTCACACTATGGAGTCTATACTGTAAGAGAGGTCACACTATGGAGTCTATACTGTAAGAGAGATCACACTATGGAGTCTATACTGTAAGAGAGATCACACTATGGAGTCTATACTGTAAGAGGGGTCACACTATGGAGTCTATACTGTAAGTGAGGTCACACTATGGAGTCTATACTGTAAGAGGTCACACTATGGAGTCTATACTGTAAGAGCGGTCACACTATGGAGTCTATACTGTAAGAGCGGTCACACTATGGAGTCTATACTGTAAGAGAGGTCACACTATGGAGTCTATACTGTAAGAGAGGTCCCACTATGGAGTCTATACTGTAAGAGAGGTCCCACTATGGAGTCTATACTGTAAGAGAGGTCACACTATGGAGTCTACTGTAAGAGCGGTCGCACTATGGAGTCTATACTGTAAGAGAGGTCACACTATGGAGTCTATACTGTAAGAGAGGTCACACTATGGAGTCTATACTGTAAGAGAGGTCACACTATGGAGTCTATACTGTAAGAGAGGTCACACTATGGAGTCTATACTGTAAGAGCGGTCACACTATGGAGTCTATACTGTAAGAGAGGTCACACTATGGAGTCTATACTGTAAGAGAGGTCACACTATGGAGTCTATACTGTAAGAGAGGTCACACTATGGAGTCTATACTGTAAGAGCGGTCACACTATGGAGTCTATACTGTAAGAGAGGTCCCACTATGGAGTCTATACTGTAAGAGCGGTCACACTATGGAGTCTATACTGTAAGAGAGATCACACTATGGAGTCTATACTGTAAGAGAGATCACACTATGGAGTCTATACTGTAATAGAGGTCACACTATGGAGTCTATACTGTAAGAGCGGTCACACTATGGAGTCTATACTGTAAGAGCGGTCACACTATGGAGTCTATACTGTAAGAGAGGTCACACTATGGAGTCTTTACTGTAAGAGAGGTCACACTATGGAGTCTATACCGTAAGAGAGGTCACACTATGGAGTCTATACCGTAAGAGAGGTCACACTATGGAGTCTATACCGTAAGAGAGGTCACACTATGGAGTCTATACTGTAAGAGAGGTCACACTATGGAGTCTATACTGTAAGAGCGGTCACATTATGGTGTCTATACTGTAAGAGAGGTCACACTATGGAGTCTATACTGTAAGAGAGGTCACACTATGGAGTCTATACTGTAAGAGAGGTCACACTATGGAGTCTATACTGTAAGAGAGGTCACACTATGGAGTCTATACTGTAAGAGCGGTCACATTATGGTGTCTATACTGTAAGAGAGGTCACACTATGGAGTCTATACTGTAAGAGGTCACACTATGGAGTCTATACTGTAAGAGCGGTCACATTATGGAGACCATGTTATGGGGGTGTCCGTTCAGGGTTCAGGAAAGCAGTGTGGTGAGGAGTACTGTATATTCTTACACATCATTGAGCTCCGCCACGCGCCCCAGGAACTCCTCGTAAGTCAGGACGCCGCTCTCGCGCACCAGGTTGGCGTGTTTGACGACCTTCTCAGGCAGTTTGTTCATCATGGCCTGACCGGTCAGCTGCTGACCCATGGCTGACTACGAGCTCCACAGAATCTAGGTCTTCAGCAATCCTGGGGGGGGGGGGAGAAGCCAATCAGCATTCATCTCCTGTAATACTCTGCGGGGGGCGCTGTCATTACACCATGTGACTACCCTCCTCTCCTGTAATACTCTGCGGGGGGCGCTGTCATTACACCATGTGACTACCCTCCTCTCCTGTAATACTCTGCGCTCCCGTGTGTGATGTATAATACACAGCCCGACCTCCCGTGTGTGTGTGTACATACCTGTGTGTGTGTGTCAGTGTGTACATACCTGTGTGTGTGTGTGTGTGTGTGTGTGTGTGTCAGTGTGTACATACCTGTGTGTGTGTGTGTGTGTGTGTGTGTGTACATACCTGTGTGTGTGTGTGTGTGTGTGTCAGTGTGTACATACCTGTGTGTGTGTGTGTGTCAGTGTGTACATACCTGTGTGTGTGTGTGTGTGTGTCAGTGTGTACATACCTGTGTGTGTGTGTGTGTCAGTGTGTACATACCTGTGTGTGTGTGTGTGTGTGTGTGTGTCAGTGTGTACATACCTGTGTGTGTGTGTGTGTGTGTGTGTGTGTGTCAGTGTGTACATACCTGTGTGTGTGTGTGTGTGTGTGTGTGTGTGTCAGTGTGTACATACCTGTGTGTGTGTGTGTGTGTCAGTGTGTACATACCAGTGTGTGTGTGTGTGTGTGTGTGTCAGTGTGTACATACCTGTGTGTGTGTGTGTGTGTGTGTGTCAGTGTGTACATACCTGTGTGTGTGTGTGTGTGTCAGTGTGTACATACCTGTGTGTGTGTGTCAGTGTGTACATACCTGTGTGTGTGTGTGTCAGTGTGTACATACCTGTGTGTGTGTGTCAGTGTGTACATACCTGTGTGTGTGTGTCAGTGTGTACATACCTGTGTGTGTGTGTCAGTGTGTACATACCTGTGTGTGTGTGTCAGTGTGTACATACCTGTGTGTGTGTGTCAGTGTGTACATACCTGTGTGTGTGTGTGTGTGTGTGTCAGTGTGTACATACCTGTGTGTGTGTGTGTGTGTGTGTCAGTGTGTACATACCTGTGTGTGTGTGTGTCAGTGTGTACATACCTGTGTGTGTGTGTGTCAGTGTGTACATACCTGTGTGTGTGTGTGTCAGTGTGTACATACCTGTGTGTGTGTGTGTCAGTGTGTACATACCTGTGTGTGTGTGTCAGTGTGTACATACCTGTGTGTGTGTGTGTGTCAGTGTGTACATACCTGTGTGTGTGTGTGTGTGTCAGTGTGTACATACCTGTGTGTGTGTGTGTGTGTCAGTGTGTACATACCTGTGTGTGTGTGTGTGTGTCAGTGTGTACATACCTGTGTGTGTGTGTGTGTGTCAGTGTGTACATACCTGTGTGTGTGTGTGTGTCAGTGTGTACATACCTGTGTGTGTGTGTGTGTCAGTGTGTACATACCTGTGTGTGTGTGTGTCAGTGTGTACATACCTGTGTGTGTGTGTGTCAGTGTGTACATACCTGTGTGTGTGTCAGTGTGTACATACCTGTGTGTGTGTCAGTGTGTACATACCTGTGTGTGTGTCAGTGTGTACATACCTGTGTGTGTGTCAGTGTGTACATACCTGTGTGTGTGTGTGTGTCAGTGTGTACATACCTGTGTGTGTGTGTGTGTGTGTCAGTGTGTACATACCTGTGTGTGTGTGTGTGTGTCAGTGTGTACATACCTGTGTGTGTGTGTGTGTGTCAGTGTGTACATACCTGTGTGTGTGTGTGTGTGTGTCAGTGTGTACATACCTGTGTGTGTGTGTGTGTGTGTCAGTGTGTACATACCTGTGTGTGTGTGTGTGTGTGTCAGTGTGTACATACCTGTGTGTGTGTGTGTGTGTGTCAGTGTGTACATACCTGTGTGTGTGTGTGTGTGTGTCAGTGTGTACATACCTGTGTGTGTGTGTGTGTGTGTCAGTGTGTACATACCTGTGTGTGTGTGTGTGTGTGTCAGTGTGTACATACCTGTGTGTGTGTGTGTCAGTGTGTACATACCTGTGTGTGTGTGTGTGTGTGTCAGTGTGTACATACCTGTGTGTGTGTGTGTGTGTGTCAGTGTGTACATACCTGTGTGTGTGTGTGTGTCAGTGTGTACATACCTGTGTGTGTGTGTGTGTCAGTGTGTACATACCTGTGTGTGTGTGTCAGTGTGTACATACCTGTGTGTGTGTGTCAGTGTGTACATACCTGTGTGTGTGTGTGTCAGTGTGTACATACCTGTGTGTGTGTGTGTCAGTGTGTACATACCTGTGTGTGTGTGTGTCAGTGTGTACATACCTGTGTGTGTGTGTGTCAGTGTGTACATACCTGTGTGTGTGTGTGTCAGTGTGTACATACCTGTGTGTGTGTGTGTCAGTGTGTACATACCTGTGTGTGTGTGTGTCAGTGTGTACATACCTGTGTGTGTGTGTGTCAGTGTGTACATACCTGTGTGTGTGTGTGTCAGTGTGTACATACCTGTGTGTGTGTGTCAGTGTGTACATACCTGTGTGTGTGTGTCAGTGTGTACATACCTGTGTGTGTGTGTCAGTGTGTACATACCTGTGTGTGTGTGTGTCAGTGTGTACATACCTGTGTGTGTGTGTGTCAGTGTGTACATACCTGTGTGTGTGTGTGTCAGTGTGAACATACCTGTGTGTGTGTGTGTCAGTGTGTACATACCTGTGTGTGTGTGTGTCAGTGTGTACATACCTGTGTGTGTGTGTCAGTGTGTACATACCTGTGTGTGTGTGTCAGTGTGTACATACCTGTGTGTGTGTGTCAGTGTGTACATACCTGTGTGTGTGTGTCAGTGTGTACATACCTGTGTGTGTGTGTCAGTGTGTACATACCTGTGTGTGTGTGTCAGTGTGTACATACCTGTGTGTGTGTGTCAGTGTGTACATACCTGTGTGTGTGTGTCAGTGTGTACATACCTGTGTGTGTGTGTCAGTGTGTACATACCTGTGTGTGTGTGTCAGTGTGTACATACCTGTGTGTGTGTGTCAGTGTGTACATACCTGTGTGTGTGTGTCAGTGTGTACATACCTGTGTGTGTGTGTGTGTGTCAGTGTGTACATACCTGTGTGTGTGTGTGTGTGTCAGTGTGTACATACCTGTGTGTGTGTGTGTGTGTGTCAGTGTGTACATACCTGTGTGTGTGTGTGTGTGTGTGTGTGTCAGTGTGTACATACCTGTGTGTGTGTGTGTGTCAGTGTGTACATACCTGTGTGTGTGTCAGTGTGTACATACCTGTGTGTGTGTGTCAGTGTGTACATACCTGTGTGTGTGTGTGTGTCTGTCAGTGTGTACATACCTGTGTGTGTGTCTATCAGTGTGTACATACCTGTGTGTGTGAGTGTGTGTCTGTCAGTGTGTACATACCTGTGTGTGTGTGTGTCAGTGTGTACATACCTGTGTGTGTCAGTGTTTGTCAGTGTGTACATACCTGTGTGTGTGTGTGTGTGTGTGTCAGTGTACACATACCTGTGTGTGTGTGTGTCAGTGTACACATACCTCTGTGTGTGTGTACATACCTGTGTGTGTGTACATACCTGTGTGTGTGTGTGTCTGTGTGTACATACCTGTGTGTGTTTCTGTGTGTACATACCTGTGTGTGTGTGTGTCTGTGTGTACATACCTGTGTGTACATACCTGTGTGTGTGTGTCTGTGTGTAAATACCTGTGTGTGTGTCAGTGTGTACATACCTGTGTGTCAGTGTGTGTGTGTGTGTCAGTGTGTACATACCTGTGTGTGTCAGTGTGTGTGTGTCAGTGTGCACATACCTGTGTGTGTGTCAGTGTGTACATACCTGTGTGTGTGTGTGTGTCAGTGTGTACATACCTGTGTGTGTGTGTGTGTGTCAGTGTGTACATACCTGTGTGTGTGTGTGTGTCAGTGTGTACATACCTGTGTGTGTGTGTGTGTGTGTCAGTGTGTACATACCTGTGTGTGTGTATCTGTCAGTGTGTACATACCTGTGTGTGTGTGTGTGTGTCTGTCAGTGTGTACATACCTGTGTGTGTGTGTGTCAGTGTACACATACCTCTGTGTGTGTGTGTACATACCTGTGTGTGTGTGTGTGTACATACCTGTGTGTGTGTGAGTGTGTCAGTGTGTACATACCTGTGTGTGTGTGTGTGTGTGTGTGTGTCAGTGTACACATACCTGTGTGTGTGTGTGTGTGTGTCAGTGTACACATACCTCTGTGTGTGTGTACATACCTGTGTGTGTGTGTCTGTGTACATACCTGTGTGTGTTTCTGTGTGTACATACCTGTGTGTGTGTGTCTGTGTGTACATACCTGTGTGTACATACCTGTGTGTGTGTGTCTGTGTGTAAATACCTGTGTGTGTGTCAGTGTGTACATACCTGTGTGTGTGTCAGTGTGTACATACCTGTGTGTGTGTGTGTGTCAGTGTGTGTGTGTGTGTCAGTGTGTACATACCTGTGTGTGTGTCAGTGTGTACATACCTGTGTGTGTGTGTGTGTGTCAGTGTGTACATACCTGTGTGTGTGTGTCAGTGTGTACATACCTGTGTGTGTCAGTGTGTACATACATGTGTGTGTGTCAGTGTATACATACCTGTGTGTGTGTGTCAGTGTGTACATACCTGTGTGTGTGTGTCAGTGTGTACATACCTGTGTGTGTGTCAGTGTGTACATACCTGTGTGTGTGTGTGTCAGTGTGTACATACCTGTGTGTGTGTCAGTGTGTACATACCTGTGTGTGTGTGTGTGTCAGTGTGTACATACCTGTGTGTGTGTGTCAGTGTGTACATACCTGTGTGTGTGTGTCAGTGTGTACATACCTGTGTGTGTGTCAGTGTGTACATACCTGTGTGTGTGTCAGTGTGTACATACCTGTGTGTGTGTGTCAGTGTGTCAGTGTGTACATACCTGTGTGTGTGTCAGTGTGTACATACCTGTGTGTGTGTGTGTGTGTGTGTCAGTGTGTACATACCTGTGTGTGTGTGTGTCAGTGTACAAATACCTCTGTGTGTGTGCGTACATACCTGTGTGTGTGTCTGTCAGTGTGTACATACCTGTGTGTGTGTGTGTCAGTCAGTGTGTACATACCTGTGTGTGTGTCTGTCAGTCAGTGTGTACATACCTGTGTGTGTGAGTGTGTGTCTGTCAGTGTGTACATACCTGTGTGTGTGTGTCAGTGTGTACATACCTGTGTGTCAGTGTGTGTGTCAGTGTGTACATACCTGTGTGTGTGTGTGTGTGTGTCAGTGTGCACATACCTGTGTGTGTGTCAGTGTGCACATACCTGTGTGTGTGTGTCAGTGTGTACATACCTGTGTGTGTCAGTGTGTGTGTCAGTGTGTACATACCTGTGTGTGTGTGTGTGTGTGTGTCAGTGTGCACATACCTGTGTGTGTGTGTGTGTGTGTCAGTGTGTACATACCTGTGTGTGTGTCAGTGTGTACATACCTGTGTGTGTGTCAGTGTGTACATACCTGTGTGTGTGTGTCAGTGTGTACATACGTGTGTGTGTGTGTCAGTGTGTACATACGTGTGTGTGTGTGTGTGCGTCAGTGTGTACATACCTGTGTGTGTGTGTGTGTGTGTATCTGTCAGTGTGTACATACCTGTGTGTGTGTGTGTATGTGTGTGTCAGTGTGTACATACCTGTGTGTGTCAGTGTGTGTGTGTGTCAGTGTGTACATACCTGTGTGTGTCAGTGTGTGTGTGTGTGTACATACCTGTGTGTGTCAGTGTGTACATACCTGTGTGTGTGTGTGTGTGTGTCAGTGTGTACATACCTGTGTGTCAGTGTGTACATACCTGTGTGTCAGTGTGTGTGTGTATATACCTGTGTGTGTGTGTGTGTGTGTCTGTCAGTGTGTACATACCTGTGTGTGTGGTGTGTGTGTCAGTGTGTACATACCTGTGTGTGTCAGTGTGTGTGTGTCAGTGTGTACATACCTGTGTGTGTATCAGTGTGTACATACCTGTGTGTGTATCAGTGTGTACATACCTGTGTGTGTGTGTGTGTCAGTGTGTACATACATGTGTGTCAGTGTGTACATACCTGTGTGTGTGTGTGTGTGTGTCAGTGTGTACATACCTGTGTGTGTGTGTTAGTGTGTACATACCTGTGTGTGTGTGTGTGTCAGTGTGTACATACCTGTGTGTGTGTGTGTCAGTGTGTGTGTGTGTGTCAGTGTGTACATACCTGTGTGTGTGTCAGTGTGTACATACCTGTGTGTGTGTGTGTGTCAGTGTGTACATACCTGTGTGTGTGTGTCAGTGTGTACATACCTGTGTGTGTGTGTCAGTGTGTACATACCTGTGTGTGTGTGTGTGTCAGTGTACACATACCTCTGTGTGTGTGCGTACATACCTGTGTGTGTGTCTGTCAGTGTGTACATACCTGTGTGTGTGTGTGTGTCAGTCAGTGTGTACATACCTGTGTGTGTGTCTGTCAGTCAGTGTGTACATACCTGTGTGTGTGAGTGTGTGTCTGTCAGTGTGTACATACCTGTGTGTGTGTGTCAGTGTGTACATACCTGTGTGTCAGTGTGTGTGTCAGTGTGTACATACCTGTGTGTGTGTGTGTGTGTGTGTGTGTGTGTCAGTGTGCACATACCTGTGTGTGTGTGTCAGTGTGTACGTGTGTACATACCTGTGTGTGTGTGTGTGTGTGTGTGTCAGTGTGCACATACCTGTGTGTGTGTGTGTGTCAGTGTGTACATACCTGTGTGTGTGTCAGTGTGTACATACCTGTGTGTGTGTGTCTGTCAGTGTGTACATACCTGTGTGTGTGTGTCAGTGTGTACATACGTGTGTGTGTGTGTGTGCGTCAGTGTGTACATACCTGTGTGTGTGTGTGTGTATCTGTCAGTGTGTACATACCTGTGTGTGTGTGTATGTGTGTGTCAGTGTGTACATACCTGTGTGTGTCAGTGTGTGTGTGTGTCAGTGTGTACATACCTGTGTGTGTCAGTGTGTGTGTGTGTGTGTGTACATACCTGTGTGTGTCAGTGTGTACATACCTGTGTGTGTGTGTGTCAGTGTGTACATACCTGTGTGTCAGTGTGTACATACCTGTGTGTCAGTGTGTGTGTGTATATACCTGTGTGTGTGTGTGTGTGTGTGTGTGTGTCTGTCAGTGTGTACATACCTGTGTGTGTGGTGTGTGGTGTGTGTGTCAGTGTGTACATACCTGTGTGTGTCAGTGTGTGTGTGTCAGTGTGTACATACCTGTGTGTGTATCAGTGTGTACATACCTGTGTGTGTATCAGTGTGTACATACCTGTGTGTGTCAGTGTGTACATACATGTGTGTCAGTGTGTACATACCTGTGTGTGTGTGTGTGTGTCAGTGTGTACATACCTGTGTGTGTGTGTTAGTGTGTACATACCTGTGTGTGTGTGTGTGTGTGTCAGTGTGTACATACCTGTGTGTGTGTGTCAGTGTGTGTGTGTGTGTCAGTGTGTGTCAGTGTGTACATACCTGTGTGTGTGTGTGTCAGTGTGTACATACCTGTGTGTGTGTGTGTGTGTGTGTGTGTCAGTGTGTACATACCTGTGTGTGTGTGTTAGTGTGTACATACCTGTGTGTGTGTGTGTGTGTGTAAGTGTGTACATACCTGTGTGTGTGTGTGTGTCAGTGTGTGTGTGTGTGTCAGTGTGTGTCAGTGTGTACATACCTGTGTCAGTGTGTACATACCTGTGTGTGTGTGTGTGTGTGTGTCAGTGTGTACATACCTGTGTGTGTGTGTTAGTGTGTACATACCTGTGTGTGTGTGTGTGTGTGTACATACCTGTGTGTGTGTGTGTGTCAGTGTGTGTGTGTGTGTCAGTGTGTGTCAGTGTGTACATACCTGTGTCAGTGTGTACATACCTGTGTGTGTGTGTGTGTGTCAGTGTGTACATACCTGTGTGTGTGTGTCAGTGTGTACATACCTGTGTGTGTGTGTGTCAGTGTGTACATACCTGTGTGTGTGTGTCAGTGTGTACATACCTGTGTGTGTGTGTGTGTCAGTGTGTACATACCTGTGTGTGTGTGTGTCAGTGTGTACATACCTGTGTGTGTGTGTGTGTCAGTGTGTACATACCTGTGTGTGTGTGTGTGTCAGTGTGTACATACCTGTGTGTGTGTGTGTGTCAGTGTGTACATACCTGTGTGTGTGTGTGTGTCAGTGTGTACATACCTGTGTGTGTGTCAGTGTGTACATACCTGTGTGTGTGTGTGTGTGTGTCAGTGTGTACATACCTGTGTGTGTGTGTGTCAGTGTGTACATACCTGTGTGTGTGTGTGTGTGTGTCAGTGTGTACATACCTGTGTGTGTGTGTGTCAGTGTGTACATACCTGTGTGTGTGTGTCAGTGTGTACATACCTGTGTGTGTGTGTCAGTGTGTACATACCTGTGTGTGTGTGTCAGTGTGTACATACCTGTGTGTGTGTGTGTGTGTGTCAGTGTGTACATACCTGTGTGTGTGTGTGTGTGTCAGTGTGTACATACCTGTGTGTGTGTGTCAGTGTGTACATACCTGTGTGTGTGTGTCAGTGTGTACATACCTGTGTGTGTGTGTCAGTGTGTACATACCTGTGTGTGTGTGTGTGTGTGTGTGTCAGTGTGTACATACCTGTGTGTGTGTGTGTCAGTGTGTACATACCTGTGTGTGTGTGTCAGTGTGTACATACCTGTGTGTGTGTGTGTCAGTGTGTACATACCTGTGTGTGTGTGTGTCAGTGTGTACATACCTGTGTGTGTGTGTGTCAGTGTGTACATACCTGTGTGTGTGTGTCAGTGTGTACATACCTGTGTGTGTGTGTGTGTGTGTCAGTGTGTACATACCTGTGTGTGTGTGTGTCAGTGTGTACATACCTGTGTGTGTGTGTGTGTGTGTCAGTGTGTACATACCTGTGTGTGTGTGTGTGTGTGTGTGTCAGTGTGTACATACCTGTGTGTGTGTGTGTCAGTGTGTACATACCTGTGTGTGTGTGTCAGTGTGTACATACCTGTGTGTGTGTGTGTGTGTGTCAGTGTGTACATACCTGTGTGTGTGTGTGTCAGTGTGTACATACCTGTGTGTGTGTGTGTGTGTGTCAGTGTGTACATACCTGTGTGTGTGTGTGTCAGTGTGTACATACCTGTGTGTGTGTGTCAGTGTGTACATACCTGTGTGTGTGTGTCAGTGTGTACATACCTGTGTGTGTGTGTCAGTGTGTACATACCTGTGTGTGTGTGTGTGTGTGTCAGTGTGTACATACCTGTGTGTGTGTGTGTGTGTCAGTGTGTACATACCTGTGTGTGTGTGTCAGTGTGTACATACCTGTGTGTGTGTGTCAGTGTGTACATACCTGTGTGTGTGTGTCAGTGTGTACATACCTGTGTGTGTGTGTGTGTGTGTGTGTCAGTGTGTACATACCTGTGTGTGTGTGTGTCAGTGTGTACATACCTGTGTGTGTGTGTCAGTGTGTACATACCTGTGTGTGTGTGTGTCAGTGTGTACATACCTGTGTGTGTGTGTGTGTGTGTGTGTGTGTCAGTGTGTACATACCTGTGTGTGTGTGTCAGTGTGTACATACCTGTGTGTGTCAGTGTGTACATACCTGTGTGTGTGTGTGTCAGTGTGTACATACCTGTGTGTGTAGACACAGTGGGGTCCATGTGTAGACAGCAGTGTTCGGTAATGGCGGATACACGGATCCCCTCAGAACTCTCTGGTTCGCGGGCTGGTATGACCCCTCCGAGTTCTCGTACCAAACTGACATTCGCCCCGCCTACTGCTATGCGTCTCTGTGACGCCATCACGCTACGTCCTCTAAAGGCTAGTAGCCATCTTTGATATGGGAAGACTCCTTCCGGTCACGTGACCCTGTGTCCGTGGAAACGTGTTTGACTTCCTGTTCCTGATTAGGTATCGTGGAGGCGACTCATCCCTATGTACACTACAAATGTGGAGGCCAAATCCTGTTTTGAACATCATATTATGGGGGACACTGGTGTATGGAGATGTTATGGGGGACACTGGTGTGTGGAGATGTTATGGAGGACACTGGTGTGTGGAGATGTTATGGGGGACACTGGTGTGTGGAGATGTTATGGGGGACACTGGTGTGTGGAGATGTTATGGGGGACACTGGTGTGTGGAGATGTTATGGGGGACACTGGTGCGTGGATATGTTATGGGGGACACTGGTGTGTGAAGATGTTATGGGGGACGCTGGTGTGTGAAGATGTTATGGGGGACGCTGGTGTGTGAAGATGTTATGGGGGACACTGGTGTATAGAGATGTTATGGGGGACACTGGTGTGTGGAGATGTTATGGGGGACACTGGTGTATAGAGATGTTATGGGGGACACTGGTGTATGGAGATGTTATGGGGGACACTGGTGTGTGGAGATGTTATGGAGGACAGTGGTGTGTGGAGATGTTATGGAGGACACTGGTGTGGAGATGTTATGGAGGACACTGGTGTGGAGATGTTATGGAGGACACTGGTGTGTGGAGATGTTATGGAGGACACTGGTGTGTGGAGATGTTATGGAGGACACTGGTGTGTGGAGATGTTATGGGGGACAGTGGTGTGTGGAGATGTTATGGGGACACTGGTGTATGGAGATGTTATGGGGGACACTGGTGTGTGGAGATGTTATGGGGGACAGTGGTGTGTGGAGATGTTATGAGGGACACTGGTGTGTGGAGATGTTATGGGGGACGCTGGTGTGTGGAGATGTTATGGGGGACGCTGGTGTGTGGAGATGTTATGGGGGACGCTGGTGTATGGAGATCTTATGGGGGACACTGGTGTGTGGAGATGTTATGGGGGACACTGGTGTGTGGAGATATTATGGGGGACACTGGTGTATGGAGATGTTATGGGGGACACTGGTGTATGGAGACGTTATGGGGGACACTGGTGTGTGGAGACGTTATGAGGGACGCTGGTGTGTGGAGACGTTATGGGGGACACTGGTGTGTGGAGATGTTATGGGGGACACTGGTGTGTGGAGATGTTATGGGGGACACTGGTGTGTGGAGATGTTATGGGGGACGCTGGTGTGTGGAGATGTTATGGGGGACGCTGGTGTGTGGAGATGTTATGGGGGACGCTGGTGTATGGAGATGTTATGGGGGACACTGGTGTGTGAAGATGTTATGGGGGACACTGGTGTAAAGAGATGTTATGGGAGACGCTGGTGTGTGGAGATGTTATGGAGGTCACTGATGTGTGGAGAGGTTATGGGGGACACTGGTGTATGGAGATGTTATGGGGGACACTGGTGTGTGGAGATGTTATGGGGGACACTGGTGTGTGGAGATGTTATGGGGGACGCTGGTGCGTGGAGATGTTATGGGGGGGATCTGTAGCTGGCACATGGCGACTAATAGTTCACTTTGTTATGGAAGTGTTTGTTACTCGCACTGTTATGGGGATAGTAACAACTAGCAGTCTATGGAACAATAGTGACCATATGCATGTGTTGTGTTATAAATAAGAGTATTAGACATCCCCTCGGAGGTGTCCAGCTCTCCTGCCTGTGGCCTCCGCCCGCCTCTTATTGTAATATCTCGGCCATAGTACTGAGTTTTCCTCCAATCCTGTTCTCTTCCTGTTGAAAACTGCAGATTTCCTCTGGACGTCAGTGATGTTCCCCACAGGTTGACAAACATCAGGAACATGTGCAGATGACCTCACCGCGATGGCAAATTATCCAAATTATAAGTGGAGAGGACATGGGGCATTCAGAGAGCCTTCGCCTCCTTTTACAGAGATCATCTGCAGAGATCGTCTGTTTTTTTTTCTTATTCAACTACATCTAAACAAAGCAATGAAGCATCTTGATTTGAAGTTTCTTATTCTTTTAGGTTTACAGTCTGTTAGAAAGTTGTAGAACTTTACTTACCCCCCACCACCTTTCCATTTGCAATATGAGACAGAGACTTCTCTTTAGGTTCACATGTGACTGATTGAGAGCTGAGAACCTGACAGATTAGCTGCACATTTTCCAGGGTACGTCTGCCCCTTCCTATCGTTGTCGTCTCTATAACATTGAGCACAATAATGACGTCTCATGTCTTTTCTCCACCTACAGGGACTGGGAACGTGATTCTAATAGAAGGGACACCTGGTTATGTAAGACTTATTTTCACCATGCACCTTGGGAGGAAAGGATGCAACCTGGCTCTCCTCCAGAGGGAAGAAAACGGTCTCCTAGTAGCCAAACTGATCAGATAGCGGTGTCAGGATCTGTTGTTGGTTGCTTTAGGTGGTCACGTTGGGATCTGTAGATAGATGGTCACATTGGGATCTGTAGGTGGTCCTGTTGGGATCTGTAGGAGGGCACATTGGGATCTGTATTCGGTCATGTTGGGATCTGTAGGCGGTCGTGTAGGGATCTGTAGGCGGTCGTGTAGGGATCTGTAGGTGGTCCTGTTGGGATCTGTAGGTGGTCCTGTTGGGATCTGTAGGCGGTCCTGTTGGGATCTGTAGGAGGACACGTTCGGATCTGTAGGCGGTGATGTTGGGATCTGTGGGCGGTCATGTAGGAATCTGTAGGCGGTCCTGTTGGGATCTGTAGGCGGTCGTGTTGGGATCTGTAGGAGGACACGTTCGGATCTGTAGGCGGTGATGTTGGGATCTGTAGGCAGTCGTGTAGGGATCTGTAGGCGGTGATGTTGGGATCTGTAGGCGGTGATGTTGGGATCTGTAGGCGGTGATGTTGGGATCTGTAGGCGGTGATGTTGGGATCTGTAGGCGGTGATGTTGGGATCTGTAGGCGGTGATGTTGGGATCTGTAGGCAGTCGTGTAGGGATCTGTAGGCGGTGATGTTGGGATCTGTAGGCAGTCGTGTAGGGATCTGTAGGCGGTGATGTTGGGATCTGTAGGCGGTGATGTTGGGATCTGTAGGCGGTGATGTTGGGATCTGTAGGCGGTGATGTTGGGATCTGTAGGCGGTGATGTTGGGATCTGTAGGCGGTGATCTAGGGATCTGTAGGCGGTGATCTAGGGATCTGTAGGCGGTGATGTTGGGATCTGTAGGCGGTGATGTTGGGATCTGTAGGCGGTGATGTTGGGATCTGTAGGAGGTCACATTGGGATCTGTGGGTGTTCATGTTCAGATCTGTGGGCGGCTGTTTTGGGGTTCTTGCATCTTGTCAGTACAGAGCAGCTAAAGAGATGACAGATGACCACGTTTCCCCACATAACCAGCCTCCATTGCTCTGTTCCGTTGATCTCTTTACCTTTTTCCATATTGTCTCTAAACATGATTTTCGTTCTGGCACAGTGGATGGAAAACTGACTCATCCATCATACAGATTCCCTGACATCAGGTCTGGGTCACGTTTCATGGATTTCCTTAGGAGTGTACACGGAAACTTTCCAGTATTTGTTTGTTTTACTCAGTGAATCCCGACCCTTTAACACGGGGATGTTGTTCATATTCCCATATTTACTAGATTTACACCATCTTCATTTCCTATTACTTAGCAGGACTGTTACACCACTTTTGTACACACTGGGGGACATGTATCATTATTTGTGTATGGTAGAAGCATTTTACCCCTTTTCCCGAATTCTAAATTATGTGCAGAAGCGCAAAATTTATCAAACAAGCGCAATGAGCTTCATAAATTGCGGGTAAATATAGTAATCTCCTCAATCCACTCTTTGGAAAATAGAATCGATGATTTAGAGCATCTTGCTACGTTAAGTCCAAGATGGCTTATATTTGCGCAAAAAAAAAACAGCTCTTGCGGCAACATTTTTGGTGTAAAGGAAAAGTATGCAGTTAATAAATGTGTACTATAGATGTCACTCCAAGGTACCCTCATTCAGCCACATCTGGAGGATATGCTCTACCAAAACGTGCGCAAAAAAATGCGCAAAATAAGGGTAAAATCTTTGATACATGTCCCTTATTGTTCCCTTTTGGCACATGGGGTAGTGTGTACCACAGTATTCTCGGTAATTCCTTTTTTTTTTTTATCTATGTTGAGCTGCACAGATCTTTTGTCTTTAGAAATATGAAAGGAATGTTACTGGTAGGAGAGACTCCGGCACTGTAGACCTGGAGTTTTAGTGCATGACGGGCATGACCAATGATGACTTATCTGTAATGTACCAATATGGAAGTCATTCTAACTCACCTATGTAGCTGGATCACCTGACAATCTCATGTATGGGGGTCTCACAACCAATCGCAGATGTCAGGGGCAAGAAGGATCTGGCATTATGGATTTCAGCATGCCCAATCCTGTTTTATTCACACTTCTATACGCTGCTGCCAGAGGAGACTGGAGGAGGACAGAGGGGTCTACAGGGGGTCAGATAAGTCATAAGAATGACAGGAGCCTGAAAGGATAAAGAAGCCTGAGACAGACAGAAGAGTTTGAGGAGAGACAGAAGTGTCTGAAAGAAGTATTGTGATTGATTAGAGGTTACAACATCTTTGTCTAAAAAACTCTGCACAGGCCTAGTCCTTCTCTCAGAGCTGATGAAATTTGCTACAATGTTTCAGTGTAGTTAGGAGTTATAAGCCTGGAATCCAGAACATGGGGGAGACATTTGGTGAGGCTGGTTTGTACAGATTCATTGTAACAAACCCCCAGCTATTTGAGGAGGACTAGGTCATTGACCATCATTTCAGTCATATCTTCATTGTTTAATAACAGTTATTTATCAGTATTATCAGGAAGTGACATCAGAAGTAAAATACGGTATAATCCAGCGTCGGTCACTTTCAATATTGACAAAATTTATTCATAGAGGGTTCATCCGCCGTCCTCCGATCCCAACCCCTGGTCCTCTGTCTGATATTCTCTCCTGCTCTTTAGATTCGGCATTGGGGCATCACAAATGATTTGTTAGTTCCCGTTCTGTTTTCTTCAGCAGCGACACAAAGCGGTCAGATGACATGTGGGGCACAGTGCCCAGTCTATACGCAGTTTTTCTCTGTGCCCAGACCGCCTGATGTCAGACCTCTGCCTCAATGGAGTTTCCTGAAATATATTGTGGGCTCTCAGCCCCCTGCAGATTTGTGTATCGCTCTTCCCCGCTTGTGTTTTCGGAGTCCAATATGTCTTAAAGCACCTTTGTCTCCATTGACTCTTTGAGCTGATTTTTCATGGTGAAGAGTAAATGTGTTTTGTATCTGCGGAAAGAATCAAAGAATGAAATTGCTTCACCCTGCTGGGACATACAGTCATGACCGTAAATGTTGACACCCCTGAAAATTTTACTAGAAAATGAAGTATTTCTCACAGAAAACAATCGCAGTAACACGTGTTTTGCTATACACATGTTTATTCCCTTTGTGTGTATTGGAACTAAACCGAAAAAGGAGGAAAAAAAGCAAATTGGACATAATGTCACAAAACTCCAAAAATGGTCTGGACAAAATTATTGGCACCCTTTCAAAATTATTGAAAAATAAGATTTTTTCAAGCATATGATGCTCCTTTAAACTGACCTGGAGGAAGTAAAAGGAGATGGCAATATAAAAGTAACACCTGAAACATAAAAAGGAGAGAAGTTCCCTTAGTCTTTGCATTGTGTGTCTGTGTGTGCCACACTAAGCATGGACAACAGAAAGAGGAGAAGAGAACCGTCTGAGGACTTGGGAACCAAAATTGTGGAAAAATATCAACAATCTCAAGATTACAAGTCCATCTCCAGAGATCTAGATTTGTCTTTGTCCACAGTGCGCAACATTATCAAGAAGTTTAGATAATCTCCCTGGGCGTAGATGGAAGAGAAAAATTGATGAAAGGTTTCAACGCAGGATAGTCTGGATGGTGGATAAGCAGCCCCAAACAAGTTCTAAAGTTATTTAAGCTGTCCTGCAGGCTCAGGGAGCATCAGAGTCAGCGCAAACTATCCGTCCACATTTAAATAAAATGAAACTCTATGGAGGAGACCCAGAAGGACCCCACTATGGAGGAGACCCAGGAGGACCCCACTATGGAGGAGACCCAGGAGGACCCCACTGCTGACACAGACATAAAAAGCAAACTACATTTTACAAAAATGAACTTGAGTAACCAAAATCCTTCTGGGAAAACGTCTTGTGGACAGATGAGACCAAGATAGAGCTTTTTGGTAAAGCACATCATTCTACTGTTTACCGAAAACGGAATGAGGCCTACAAAGAAAAGAACACAGTCCCTACCATGAAATATGGTGGAGGTCAGTGATGTTTTGGGTTGTTTTACTGCCTCTGGCACTGGGTGCCTTGAATGTGTACAAGACATCATGAAATCTGAGGATTACCATCGGATTTTCGATCGCACTGTACAGCCCAGTGTGGGAAAGCTAGATTTGCTCCAGATCTTGGGTCTTCCAGCAGGACAATGACTCCAAACATAAGCCAAAAAGCACCCAGAAGGGGATGGCAACAAAGCGCTGGAGAGTTCTGAAGTGGCTGCAATGAGTCCAGATCTAAATCCCATTGAACACCTGTGGAGAGATCTTACCATTGCTGTTGGGAAAAAGCGCCTTCCAATAAGAAGAGTGACCTGGAGCATTCTTTCTCCTCCAAACACGACGAGTTGAGTTTTTACCTGAAACTTCTACTTTGGTTTCATTTGACCATATGACATTCTCCCAATACTATTCTGGATCATCCAAATGCTCTCTAGTAAACTTCAGATGGGCCCGGACATGTACTGGCTTAAGCAGGGGGCATGTCTGGCACTGCATGATTTGAGTCCCCGGCGGTGTAGTGTGTTACTGATGGTAGCCTTTGTTACTTTGGTCCCAGCTCTCTGCAGGTCATTCACTAGATCCCCTGTGTGGTTCTGGAATTTTTGCTCCCCGTTCTTGTGATCATTTTGACACCATGGGGTGAGATCTTGCGTGGAGCCCCAGATGGAGGGAGATTATCAGTGGTCTTGCATGTCGTCCATTTTCTAATAATTGCTCCCACAGTTGATTTTTTTCACACCAAGCTGGTTGCCTATTGCAGATTCAGTCTTCCCAGCCTGGTGCAGGTCTACAATGTGGTTTCTGGTGTCCTTCAACAGCTCTTTGGTCTTGGCCATAGTGGAGTTTGGAGGGTGACTGTTTGAGGTTGTGGACAGTTTTTTTATACTGAAAACAAGTTCAAACAGGAGCCATTAATACAGGTAATGAGTGGAGGACAAAGGAGACTCTTAAAGAAGTTGTTACAGGTCTGTGAGAGACAGAAATCTTATTTGTTTGTAGGTGACCAAATACTTATTTTACAGAGGAATTTACCAATTAATTCATTAGAAAACCTACAATATGATTTCCTGTATTCTTCCCCCCCCCCCCCCCCCCCATTCTGTCTCTCATAGTTGACGTTATAACCTATGATGAAAATTACAGCCTCTCATCTTAAGTAGGAGAACTTGTACAGTTGGTGGCTGACTAAATACTTTTTTTCCCCCTCACTGTAGGAGCAGTATTATAGTAGTTATGAATTCAGGTATAAGACAGACATGGTTGCACATCTACAATCTTGCACAATGATCTAATTGCTTCTCAGCATAAATTCAAAAACTAACAGGTTGTTAGTATATACGTTTTGATCAAAAAGTACAAAGCCCACTTGCCACGTCAAGACCACCTATTTAGAGTGGGTCCGTAACGTCCCTAGCATAAAATTGCGTAGCACTGGGCGGCGACCACCACCACCGCGACACCAGTGCCCACAGGGGGAACGACCCACTGTCAGAGCAGCCCCAATGCCACTCAAAACCAGTCCATGGGTCGCACCTCCCCACAGACACAGCGCCACGGCAGTAACGGACACCGCACAGCACCACACCAGTGTGAACAGGGTGCTACAGCTCACCATGCTCTCCCAGTCAGACTGGGAGGCTACTAGGAAAGAAATGGCCCATGTGTAGCTAACTACTACTTATATAGGGTTGGGTTGAGGGGGTGGGGAAGAGTGCAGACATGTTCAAAAAAAAGAGGGGATAGAAAAAACAATGTGAATTCAGGTAGAAGACAGACATGGTCGCACATCTACAATCTTGTATAATGATCTAATTGCTTCTCAGCATAATATCAAAAACTAACAGGTTGTTATTATACATTTTGATCAAAAAGTACAAGCCACTCGCCACGTCAAGTCTCACCTGCTAGGGACGTTAGAGACCCACTCTAAATAGGTGGCCTTGACGTGGCGAGTGGACTTGTACTTTTTGATCAAAATGTATAATAACAACCTGTTAGTTTTTGATATTATGCTGAGAAGCAATTAGATCATTATACAAGATTGTAGATGTGCGACCATGTCTGTCTTCTACCCGAATTCACATTATAGTAGTTATATTCTTGTACTGTATATATACGGGGCAGTATTATAGTGGTTATATTTTTGTATATAGGAGCAGTATTATAGTAGTTATATTCTCGTATATAGGAGCAGTATTATAGTGGTTATATTTTTGTATATAGGAGCAGTATTATAGAAGTTATATTCTTGT